>NW_010524307.1:7603-62753 GCF_000687285.1 Phaethon lepturus | reverse complement strand
CAGCGAAGAGTAAACCTCTCTAAGCCATGAGACACCAGTTTCTCTAGGACAATGATGTGAGAGACGTTATCAAAGGCTTTACTAAAGTCCAGGTAGACTACATTCACAGCCTTTCCCTCATCCACTAGGCGGGTGACCTGGTCATAGAAGGAGATCAGGGTGGTCATGCAGGACCTGCCTTTCATGAACCCATGCTGGCTGGGCCTGATCCCTTGGTTGTCCTGCAGGTGCCCTGTGAGCACCCTCAAGATGAACTGCTCCATAATCTTCCCTGGTATTGAGGTCAGGCTGACAGGCCTGTAGTTCCCGGGATCCTCCTTGCAGCCTTTCTTGTAGATGGGCATCACATTGGCAAGCCTCCATTCATCTGGGACCTCCCCTGTTAACCAGGACTGCTGATAAGTGATGGAGAGACACCAAATGAGTTGGTCTTGAGGAGAACTTATTTCACTTATTCACATACCCACTTCTGTTTTTTGGTCTAGGAGACAGAAAACCAACCTCACCCTGACAGTACTTATTAGTAATGAGACTAGTAGTAGTAGTGGGGGAGAGGTCCTGCAGAAGTGATGTCTCAGACATGTTTTCTTCATGGACTGAAGTAAAGAGCATTTAACTTGCAAAAATTGTCAGTCATTTACTATTCAAACAGAAAAAAATCTCATAACATATTAACTATATTTGTAAAGCCTGCAAAGTCTCAGTTGCACTGATTTATACCCACAAATCCACTAAGTCATTTATTCAAATGCTGTGAGAACACTTCATTTGCAGAAGAAATGCACAGGATGTGACAAACACTTAAAACTCCTCAGTTCCTGTCAAACAACTGACTCATCTTTTGGACCCACTGAAAATGCTACCTACTTCGTGATGCCCATTTAATAAGGCATTTTGGATAGGTGAACACAGGAATCCATGGGAGGTGTTGAATCAACAGTCTTTGACAATGCAAGGATGTTACCTCAGATGTGGCACTCTGTAGACTGCAGTAGCATAGCCTTCCCTCAAGATCCTGCCTGTATATACTAAACACCTGTGCAAAAGCAGCTCATTCTTAACAGCCTCTATACTAAAACTACAAAGTTTGTTTTGTCCTGATTAGGAGATTTTTGTCATGTAACTATTTATTATTGAATATAAGGACGAAAAAGATTTCACAGTACAAAGGTTTAAGGCTGTAGTCTATCCTACAATAATGCAAGACTCCCGATAAGACATTCTAGTTGCAGACTATATCAAAAGAAACCTTGAAAACAATACCTTCAAGCAGTGGTAGCAATAAGTTCTTTCTATTTCAATAAAAGCTTTCCATCTCAGGATCTCAAAGAGCTTTTAAAATATTAATCAAGCCTCTAAGCAACCCTGGAGATGCTAAAATACTGCAGTCAATGATCAATTAAACCATACACAGTTTATCCAGTTTATAGATAAGGCATGGCACAAGTGCAGAAATACCCAAATTTGCTCTGCACAGAGACAGAACAGGCTCTCTTAAGTGGATGGAAGCCACTTTAGCATCTGAAACATCCTCTTTAGTATGTCCCATGACAACTGTACTATCCAGGTTTGTCCATTTATCCTAGGCATCCAAGCCCCTATTAGAGGAAAAGTGTCTACTACTTCTATTTTATCATAGATGAGTGACTGAGGTACAGGGAGATAAATTATTTGCCCAAGGTCACACAAGAGGCCTGTAGCAGAGAACAGAGTGTTGCTCAGTATTCCTGTTTCTTCTCAATAGCCAAAATAGTCCTCCTTTTTTTTTTTTTTTTTAACATTTCTTTTTTCAGCTTAGTCCAGAGGGTATTGAATCAGTTTGAATGATGTGTTATCCTGGCAGCATGGGGATTTTTTTTTATTTTTTTTATAGTTTTGACATATGCAATGAGTAAAACATTCTGTACTTGTAGTATTATTTATCCTCTAGCCTTAACTGCAGTGTTCAAAAACTAACACTGACTGCACCTTTCAGAGCACATGCAAGGGTAGCATGTTATTTGTCAAAGCTCACAAAGGCATTGCTGATAGTGCAAGCTTTGTTCATGAGACAGAACACTTTTCCCCCTTTTATGCTGCAAATTTCTGGGCAGTGTCAATACCAGTTTAAGAGGTCTCCCACGCTCTAGGCTCTTTCTGTCATGTGTTGACATCTTCTAAGAATCAGCAGATTTTATGCCTCTATTCAATTCATCTGACCTGCCTTTAAATACGTTCCTAGCATCTGAAAAGCCATTCCCCACACAAACATATGATGAAGTCCAGATCAATAACACGGGATAAAAACAAACAAGCTAACTGAGGCAAGTCCAAAGTCTTAAGAGCTATCCACAGATGCTGCTATCTGGATTGTTCAATATGATGTTCTGAATTGCACACAGCAGGATTTCATTTGCTACAAATAGCTTTGCACCAGCAACATCTTCAATAATTTTATCATGAAGTTTTCCCCAGATAGGGCAATATTTCATTTAATAAACAGCAAATTAAAATAGCAAATATAGTGAAAGACAAAACATGAATAGATTTGCTTCAGAGTTTTAAAAGAGAATATTGATTATTTTTTTATTTTACTTTTTAGTGTTTCTGTAGCCGCTCATAAGGTCACCTTCATGACAATTCCAACAGGGGTTTATCTTGTAGTGTTCACTCTGACATACAGCCTGATGATTTATTATTGCTTGGTTCTTGATACTGTTCACTGCACAATCCAATCTAAGAGAGACACATATTTCTCAATTCAGGGACTTCTTTTATTTTATGAAAAATCAGCTTGGTGGTTTGTGGTAAAAACTAGACTTGGCATTTGATCCTAATTTTTTTTAAGTATTTTTTCTTATTTTGTGTTTCTCTGCTGTATCTTTGATGTATTCCAGGATCATTTTTTGTTTTCTTTTCCTTTGGTTTTCTTCTCTCACCCTATTTTAGTGTGGCAACACCCAAAAGAAAAATCTGCCACAGCGGCAGTTCCTTCCAGCCACTCTTATCTAGATTTCTGTTTCATACTAGTAGGTGACATGGTGATAGATTTCATAGGTTTTCTCTCCTCATTTGGGAGAAGGAATATAATTATGCAAAGGAGGGTTAGATGGACAGTAGAAATATATCACTATTAACCCACCAAAACACATGCAGATTCACTGTGGTTATGTGCTTATAGGAGGGGAAACAAAACCTTCATAAACTAGACAAGGTTTTCTCCCCTTGTATTAATATCAATTCAAGGGTAAGTCAACAGTTCTCATCATGTCATTCCTGTGTCTATGGTCTTATGATACGGTGCTACTTAAACTCTGCTCGACTGCAAGGCTGTCTCCAGTATTTCCATAGACGATCTAAGCCATTTGGTATCATTAACCCTCCTGGACCAGGCTGCCTGCTATTCAGCTACATTCCTTTAAATCTGCCAGTCATTAGCTGGTACGTTAAGTAGCTAATGGTGCTCTCACAATATCTGCTGCATCATGCAGGTGCAACAGAATAAATATTTTTTTCCACTAGTGCTTTGTCCTAAATCATTAAGGAGCCCAATCCAGCAAAGATTTATGTATGTGAATAAGTTTACTCACATGAGCAATCCTGTTTCAAGCCTCTTAAACACATGCTTGTAGGGTCAGAATCTTGATGATCAAACTCACTATCAGGTATTTGGCTAAGAGCCTTTTTATAGAAATGCAAAACAGCATCAGAAAACACCAAAACCCACTGTCTGCTCTGTATTTCTTTTTACAGAGAAATATTTACAGAAGTATTTTATTCCAAGAAGAACAAAGATTAGTAGTCACACCTGCTAGTCTATGACCTCATACTTTCCCACTAATTGATCAGTATATAAAAAAATATATATCAAGGCAGTATGAATATTCTCCAACTAATTGGCTGCTGGTAAGGGAGATTAACTGAGGATATGTAAATTATTAAAGCCATAAACTGCTTCTGGAGCCTACTCGCTCTCCTGGGTCAGGTTGGGGGGGATCAGCTGGCTGTCCCCGGTGGGGCTGAGCTAGAGCAAGGTTAAGTAAGCAACCCTCAGCTCTGTGCCTGCATCTATTAGACACCTTTGTTGACTCTCTGGCGCCAAGAAGTCAGGCACCATCCTCTACACCCAGAGAAGCACAGGAGGTTGCAAATGGTAAATTTGATACCGCAGCAGGAGATACCATTTACAGTCCCAAAGGACAAGTCTCCCCCTCTTCTCTTTCATGCTCATGTAAACAAATTGAGGCTGATGCAATTTTGAATCGTGTTGTCCTATTTTATTTTTAAATGTGCAATTTCCTCTTTATTTTAGCATCTATGCAGGGTAAAATTACAGGATTTTTGTACACATGACTGATGGTTAAACTGCAATGAGGATTTAGACTTTATGAAACCATTAAAATATTGACAAATACAAGCAAAAAAACAACCAGCAAAAATTTGGGACTTATTAGTAACACACAACGTAAATGAAAGGGAGATTAAGGTGCCTTACACAGCATAGTCCTTATCTCAGTTTAAAAGAAAAGCAAAATTTACCTCCAAAAATATTATGAAATATTTGTATAATGCTTTCCTGTTTTGCTATATATATTGTGACATACTCTGGTTTCTTTCATTCTTAGAACAATGTGTTAAAAAGGTTAAAATCATGTCATATTTTCTTTTTTTAAGTGACATTCTTCCAAACAGTGCCTAGTAATACAAAATAAAAGTCTAGCGAAAACTGCTGCCTTATCAATTCAAGCTATTCCATCTATATGTTGCTAGAACAATGCAAGAAGGCATCTTCAGATACAATCAGAAATGACAAAAAAATAATATTTACAGTCTATATTGGAAAGAAATTGCAAATCAATATTTTTACAGAGGCTGTTTAGGATTAATGTAAATTAGAAAAGTGCAAGGTAGGGGAAATAACGCAGCTTCTAACACCAGATACAGAGAACGCATCTGAGGAAAAGACTGTGAGGCTGGACTATATCATCACTTTTAGAAGGATACCAATGCTAGCTTTAACTGATTAGAGAATCTATTTTATTTCCAGGCAAACTTTTCCAGTCATCCGGTTACTCTCACTGTTAAAATAAATGGGGCAGCAGAGGCAAAAGAAGAGCCCTGGCAGCTGTGAGTGACAGGGTAGGTGGCAGAAATGGGAAAGGAGAGACATGGAAGAAAATAGGCCAAAAAGGCATCTAGGATTAGTAGAGCAGAGGAGTGGGGCCAGCACATTAACAGGAAACTTCAAGTATTTCTCTTGTCAGCATAAATATCTGAGACATTTCAGTCATAAATTACATGGTCCATGACAGGCCACAGGGTCCTAGCTTCTGTTCCATACTGTATTACAGCACATCCATTAGCATCGAGTTAGATTTATCAGCTAAACTGTTAAGCCTACAAGATGCGACAGACCATCTGACCACTGCTACTGCAGAAGAGAGAAAATGGGATCCAGTGTGCTTTCAGCATAGTATCTTAGAAAAAGCAGACTCAGGGCTGTGCACTTCAAATGTAGACATTCAAACAGTAAATAATTAAATACAACATTGATTCAAATAAGGAAGAAGGGACAACCTGAGGAAAAAAGGAAATGTTTAGCTAGCATATCTTGCAAACAAATTTCTCAGTGAAGGCAAGAGGAACAGTAAAGGCACACAGCCTTCCAGTCAACCCGATGTTGCATATCATACATACCTTGGGCACAGACTACAGCAACAGGCTTCTAGTTAGCTGTACAGCCTTACTACTCTCAGCTCCCTCCATCTCTACTTTAGCCATGTCAAGCCCTGCCTCTATGCATGAAAGGCAAATTTAATCCTTATTGTCCTTTTTGTCCACAGTTAAAATGCAAGATTCACCTCTGCTTCCCTATTAGCGTAAGGAAAGAAGGCCTGCATTTGACTGTCTTTCACATATCACAAAAACATGGAACATTCATTAAAGATTTATAGCAGCATCAGGCATTCTGTTTTACTTTCAATTTTGTCACATAATCCAAATAAAACAGTGATTTAGCCGTATCTGTTAAAGTTATTTGTCACTGCTGAGTCCTTCCTGTATCACTACTGACACACAAATACATAAGCCAGTGAAATCAGCCTCCATGGGGTCTGTCTCTTTGGGGAGAGTTTTAAGCATTCTTCTGCAGGGATCTGTAACTTCTACTCAGACTGGGCTCTATTATTTAGACTTTCCAGGAAAAAAAAATAAAAAGAACTCAATTAATGCATTAGTGTTATTCTCATCTAGAGAAGGCTTGTGGGACTAAGTGAAAAGATAAAGGAAATAGCAGAGACATGTGGCAGTGCTAATGTTAATATTTGATTAGAAATATTCCAAACAAGATGTCAAGACAAATTCAGTTCTTGTAATCAACACACACCCAGCTCATTGAGGCTAACATGGTATATTCAGAAATATAGTTTAAAAGGCAAGTAATCTGAAAATAGCTTGTGTTCATAAAATGAAGACACAGTCTAAAAAAACCAAACAAAACAGCCCCCTAACCTTACTAATGTAATGCTCAGAATTAATTAGCAAGGACAAGAACTACTAGAATCAAATTTGTACCTGTTCTTCCATTATTACATGTTGCTTAATTTAGAACAACACTGTATGGAACAAACCACTTGACTTTGCCTTCTTAAAGTCTTAAATTAAATAATGAAACCATCTGAAGTCCTCATACTTAACACATTTTCAATTCTTTCTTTGACCACAGTTGCCACAGGCAAAATCTCCTGAAATTTAAGTGGTACGACAGCACTATTCTCTGCTACATCATGTCAGCATGCTCCCCTTTTCATATAGTTTTATGTAATCATCTGTTAATTGTAATTGTTTCTACATAGGACTTGTCTATTGCAGCACAGAATAAAACAGAACCTAAAAAAACAACCTGCCTCAGGTCGTAAGTCACCTTGATGGTGTCAATATTATCATTGTCAACAATGACATGCAAGGAGAAGATGGAGAAAGAAAGGCATACAATTAAGTTTTAGCTGATGGCATGATACCCAGAAGCAATTGTCAGAGAGAAACAAGACGATGGAATTGGATGCAGACCAGTCAGAAGCAGAGCAATGGAGCTGTGTCTCAGTTGTGTAAAGATAGCAGGTAAAATTATACAACTGGACAAGATCACCCAGAGAGAAAGTAGACAAAAAAAAGAAGTTGTAAAATAATTCAAAAAGAAAAATGGGAAGAAGAGGGAACTAAAGAAGAAAAGAGTTGCTAAGTAGAGTCAGGAAAAAAAAAAAACATTAAGTGCCAAGGGAAGCGGCAATGTTGAAAAGACTTAAGAGCTAAGCTCTGTGAAAGCATTTCAAGACGAGAGAATGGTCAAGGATATATTTCTTGACGATGGGTACAGAAGTCAGCAGCAGCCAGAGATCGAGAAGAGGGGGAAGGAAAGACACACCCAAGGCAGTGGACAGAAGGGCTAGAGAGACTTGTCAGGAGCATCGAGCATGGACAAAGAGTGTTGATGGTTTAAACAAGCCACATTACTATACATATGTCGGGATTATCTATGTAGCCCCCTTTTATCATCCTGTCCCCTTTTTTTATATAAATTTCCTGTGCTTTAAGATATCTTCCATCAAAATTACTATTGCTGTCTTTTCACGTATCTGCCCTTCAAGACGTCTGCATGCCTTATAACTCATCTAGCAAAGCTGTTTCACGGCAGAGTCTTAAGGCAAGAGAGGGATCAGAAGTGGGAATCAAAAGCCACCATAACCAAGAAAGCTTACTTAATTAGACAGTATCCAATTATTTTAGAATCCATGAGGTTGCCTGTAATAATTTGTTCAGTGAAATAAAGTGCATGTTATATTATTTCTTTCCATGAGAAAACAATTCTTTCATAATGCTTAAGCAGCATTATGGCACAACAGTAATAAATGAATATAAGACTTTTAAATACAGCTGTACAGGAATCCAAAATGTAAACCACAGAATGGTTTGTGATGTATTTGCTTCAGCTTGCCTCAAAGTAAGAGTAGTTTTTCTTAAAAAAAAAAAAACACAGCAAAAAACTGACCTTGGTTTTGCTGAGGGAAGTCATTGACAAGATTTTGTGGGGAAAAGATAGAGACTGGTGAAATACAAATTCTTTTTATATTAAGACATGTCAAGTTACATCAGGCATAGTTTTGGACTATGCAACTGTATTTTGTCTCAGGCATTTGCTAAGCTTAACAGGCTGAAATAAACAACAGCAGCATTGTTAAGATTTGTTTATTATTTTCTTCAAAATGTATGTGTTTGGTTTTTGTGAGCAAGGGGATGATTTTCCCATCCTGAGAACCAGTGAAAAAGACTGTTTTTCAGTGCAAGCTAGGAGATGGAAATTAATGAAAGATACTTGTAAATCATTCATCAGCCTTGGCAGTGCCAGGCATTTTGCATTTCAATACCTCCATGCTTATAAGAACAGCATAAGGTAAGTTTATAGAAACCAGACTATTTCCTCATCAAATGTATCACGGATTTACTGAGAGAAAGATATTCATCCCTTCCACCTCCTGATTAGTGAAGAACCAACCATTGTAGCAGTTCTCCTCTGAAGTGTTCCTGGCATGCTGACGGACTTTTTTTTTTTCCTAGTGCTATTGCATCCTAATGAGCAAGACTCGAGCCTGCTGTAAGAGCTGTTTCTCTCACTCAGCAGGCAAGGTTTTGTGCACATGTATGTGACTTCTGAGAATAAATTGGGAACACTGTGTTTTCCATGTACAAGTACTTCATTTTTGAGGCACCGCAGCTCCTCAGCGGAGGCATTCAGCTTCTTCCTAAGGCAGCAGGCTACTGGTTGTCACATTGTGTTTCAATCTTAGATGACAGCATATTTTTCAAGTGTCCCTGCATTTACCTTAAAGTTTCCTCTCTCTTGACAAAGTTGCTTCTAAACAAGCATGAAAATGTCAGCTAAAGGATGATACCCTCTTTCAAAAGCCTTTACAAGGTCTTTGCTCCCTCTGACCTTTTTTCCTTTTTCTTCTTTTGCAGGAGAGGGAAGGGAATATGGGAGGGACTTAAGCTGGCCACATTAGCCCCTGATACATACTCTCCTTCACATCTTTGAGTAGGCTCCTTCTTCCTTCTCTGCTTATTTAAGAAACAGTGCCCTAACCCTACAGATCTTATTTATGTTTAAACACAGAAAACTCAGAAGAAAAGGGATACGGGACAAACTGAATAGAAGGCACTTCTTATCATGCCCTGAAACAAGATGGATTTAGGACTCTGGCAATGAGACCAAGAACATTACTTTAAACCAGAAACCCTCAAATAAAGTCCTATTCAGTTTGTGGTGGGTTCACCTCACCGACTGACTGGTAGATCTTTACTATTACAGCAGAAAGAGGCAACAAGAAGATCCTTAGACACAGGCCTGGATGATAATTACAGTTGTGTCCAGATGTAAACCAGAAGTCACTACCCTTTCAGATGTATAACAGCACAGTATGCCCTTCTAAAACAAAACACCTCTTACGATTCAGCTGCCATGTTGGTTATGTACTTGGAGCCTAAGCACAAGCTCCCTTTAAAGTCTCTCTCCAGCTCAGCTATTTACTTTGAATTCCACTCTCATTGTTTTTTTTTCTAGGCCATCAGAGGTGTCACTTACCCAACGACTATGTTTCTGAAGTGTTGATGTAGTATAAATATGAAATATAGTAACTGTGCTGCAAACATCAACCCACACTTGTTGAAAGACCAAAAAAAACAACACAGAATCATAGAATCGTTTAGATTGGAAAAGCCCTTTAAGAAAATCAAGTCCAACTGTAAACCTAACACTGCTAAGGCCACCACTAAACCATGTCCCAAAGTGCCTCATCTACACATCTTTTAAATACCTCCAGGAATGGTGACTCAACATTACAGTTGTGTCCAGATGTAAACCAGAAGTCACTACCCTTTCAGATGTATAACAGCACAGTATGCCCTTCTAAAACAAAACACCTCTTACGATTCAGCTGCCATGTTGGTTATGTACTTGGAGCCTAAGCACAAGCTCCCTTTAAAGTCTCTCTCCAGCTCAGCTATTTACTTTGAATTCCACTCTCATTGTTTTTTTTTCTAGGCCATCAGAGGTGTCACTTACCCAACGACTATGTTTCTGAAGTGTTGATGTAGTATAAATATGAAATATAGTAACTGTGCTGCAAACATCAACCCACACTTGTTGAAAGACCAAAAAAAACACAGAATCATAGAATCGTTTAGATTGGAAAAGACCTTTAAGAAAATCAAGTCCAACTGTAAACCTAACACTGCTAAGGCCACCACTAAACCATGTCCCAAAGTGCCTCATCTACACATCTTTTAAATACCTCCAGGAATGGTGACTCAACCACTTTCCTGGGCAGCCTGTTCCAGTGCTTGGAAAAGGGAAACACTTCCTCAACATCATTCCCCCAGCTTTACCATTTGGGGAACAGACTCATGAGAAACAGCTACAGATGACACCTTTCAGGGCCTACAGTTCATGCCTTCTTCAAACTTGGGTAAACCTGAAAACTCCCTAGAATTAGGACCTTGAGCTTGGCCAAAGTATTTTAGAGAATAGTTTTCATAGGTTTGCCATATTATGTTATTTTTCCTCCAGCCACATTAAACAATTGGAGTATCTCTTTCCTATTCACTACCATTACTATTGCCAATAGTTCCCGTAACAGAAGTCATTCAGTGAGGTGTAAGCATCATTTCTATATAGCAGCCTTAAAAGTTATCTTTTAAGCGTGCTAAGAATATGGCCTATGGATACTGGTACCTGCAAAAAGATTGAAATGTAATATGGAAAAGGAATGTGAAAGACTATTTCATAAAACCTCATGCTGCTTGCCAATATCAACATTGAGAAAGTGTAAATTAAATTTTAAAAAAACCAACACATTTATTTTGGTAGAATTACAACAAAAATGTGAAGAAGCAGATATACTTCTCATTCAGCTATAAGCGCTGTGATAGAAGTCTGAGGACTCACTTATCTTAGTTACAGCATATTTCATAAACATGATTGTGCCCTAATGATACCACTGTCCTTTAGCAAAGCCCTGGGGCCACACAAAGTATTCAGTGCCATGGACAGCAGCTAATGTTTTGCACACTGCCTAAGGCCTAAATAGGCCTTTCATATACAGGCCAGATGTTCACTCTTTCTTAGGCCAGCTTAAGGCTAGAACAAACCTTTTCAACCAGGGTTTATCAGAGTTTCTAAATTACATACTGGGAAGAAATTTAATTGGTTTAATTAAGAAAGTTTATTTCATGGTAATTCAGTTTTGTTATGCTGCAAGACTTAATGTGTCCTCTGGTAGGAGTGATTTGTTATAAATATTCATAGGAACCCTCTTCCCACCCAAGCCAAAAAAAAAATTATTAAAGTCTAAAGTTGCAGCTAAAAAAAAAATACCTTCAAAAGGCTGGAACATGACTGATCAAATCTCTTCACAGTAGTATCTGTGCTTATTTAAGTCAGGATAATTGTCACCTGTGTGTATAGTTCTCACAGTGCTCACAGATTCTCTCGGTTTTCAACAGGAATGTCAAAGGCAACAAGGTGACATCTTGACTGCTTTCTCCCCACAAAGTTTTAGTCATTGCTTTTCTTGGCCAATTGCTGTATGTTTCTGAGGTTTTGGGTTGTTTGGGTTGTTTGTTGTTGGGGGTTGTTTTTTCAAAAAGTGTCATAAGAAGCAAATAATGTTATTTATTATTATTCACACCAAATATCTTAAAGCTGATTTAATGTGTTTTGAAGTAGGATCTGCTTAATTGAGATGCCTAACACCACACATTACTGCACTACGCCTCCAGGGTTAGAAAAGGACCATAAACTAGAGGCCATTCTACCTCTTAAGGCCATTCTACCTCTTAAGGTCATGATTTAGTCCCTCACGCTTAACAGACACCATGACTTAGCTAAAAATCCAAGTTCACAGGCATCAGTCACTACCATAATAGGCCTGCAGGTCAGGGGAGACAATAGGAGGAAAACTAATGTTGATTCAGTTATGTTCTTCTGAGACACTGGCATCCTTCACATTGGTTTTTTTTTGCCCCTCATCACTAATCATTAACAAAGTGAGGAAACGGTGAGGAAAGTTCTTATGTTGAATGTATAGCTCTCCAGTTGCAGCACAGATCTATATGGATCAATAGTGGGTTCATTCTTTCAACAGCAAATTTAGCACAGGCAAATGGTACCCACTGACAGCACTGATCTCCTCTGCTCATAGCAGGTGCAGCACTGGGAGACCAGAACAATTGCTGCCCATCTTGTCATATCACTGTATCCCCAAGCCTACCCAAACTGTAGGCATGAGGCAATAGTTTGGCCCTGTAAATGAGAATTAGAGGGAAGTCTGCAAGAACGTAGACCAGCTATCATAAGACAAACCCCTCAGCCTTCGTTATCATCTTTGTCAGATTTTGCATTAGACTAATCCACAAACACCACATTCAGGACTCTGGCTCCATTTTGCTAGCTGCTGATCAAACACAGGGAAAAACAGCATTTCCCAAAAGAAGCGGTAATCTAAAAAACCACAAGAAAAAGTAGGGAGAAAGAGGCATGCCAGAGTGTCATACACTACAGTGGCAGAGTAAGTATTTTAAAAAATCAGAACAACCCAGAGTGCTCAGTTCTTCAGACAAACATAAGTTTAACTCTATTTACTAAGTTGTTTATGAAAAAGCATGATTGGTACTTAAGGCTTCCCAAAAACCTTATGTGCCAGTCACAGCACTACTCTGAAAGTCATTTATTCTGTGGGTCCCAGTTTGGCCCTGAGATAGAGGGATTTTTTTTTTTTTTTTTAAACATATTACACAGATTTGCATGATTTCCTCAAGGCTTATAAAAACTGCAGCTCTCAGATATGACAGAACACACAGGCATCTTTTCAAATATTTCTTTCCAAATACTTTTACATTTCTGGGAAGTTAAACAATGCAAAAATACCAGGATTATTTACTAGGATCCACAGTGATAACAGAAGTCAGGAGTTACACTGAATAGACAAAAACAGAAAACACTTTGTGCTCCAAGTCTTTTTCAGCTTGTATGATTTGCAGCAGCCCAAAGACAACTCTTGATTCTCTATCTGAGGTGGGAACTGATGTAGCATCAGACAACACAAAAAGACCCTCTCACACCATTTTAGTTTGTTTTAATCTTCTCTCTCGTGTTTAAGAAAAAGTAAAAAAGGATGATCTGTAAGAATTATGGCACCAGCATCTACAAAAGGATTACTTTTAACATCCATCAGCTAAACCACCTTTATAAGAAAGGTCCTGGCTGAGCTTACTCATATGTATGGCCAAGAGAGACTCAGAATGAAACCCAAGAACGATTGTATTTTAAAGGATGTGTTCATTTCTTTTCTCCTCTGTTAATACTATACTGTGCAGAACAGTGTATCTAGTCCCTAGAAAAGCTGCAGTGCTTTCAGGATTTCATGCAAAAATAGATAAATAAATAAATAAAAACAAACCCCATAACCACCACTCTTTAGCAGGCAGGTCAACTTTTTCTCAGCTGGTTAAATTAGGAAAGTTATGAGTCTTCCCTAGGTTACTAAAAATCCATAAATCAGATATCTTGACAACACCTCTCTGCCAAATCATAGCAAGAAAAACAAATCCATTTACAAAAAGACTGGATTGATACAAATGGTATTTTCTTTTCAGTTCCCATGGCTATATGGGTATTTTAGGCAACAAGAAGGTGGAATTAATATCCATATATCCATATCCAATACTGCAAGGGGCACATTTCAGAATAGGCAGCATTATCCATCTATTCTTAAATCAAAAGAAAAGAGATAAAAAAAAAAGCTGAGTCTTATTGACAGAGACTAGAGGAATATGCAGCTGACACTACCGCTACGGAAGAAACAATTACCTTCTTAGCTGGCCTACCAGCATTTTGAGGTTAGATAAGTGCAGTGAAGGTTAGAAGAGTGTAGTTTCCTTCCACAAACAAAATGTGCCAGCCTGTCATAGCATTGCAGACAATAGATGGCTGTGTGACTATTTACTCTCTATCTGATCTTCTTCAGTTCATGATGACAGCTCTTTCAAGTTTACCGTATCCACACTCCCGTCATGGCTTATGACAATGCAGTACTCCATGACTACCTGCATAGATGCACTTGTAGCCCTTCTGTCGACAGAAGCTGAATTCATTTTTCAGAAACCACAATATAGCTCCCTACAACCTGAGCTAGCTGAGAACTGGCAAACTACAGTGAATTGAGTAGTTTTGAGAACAAACCATTAGAAGGAGACAATATATGACAAAAGTATCCCAAATTCAACCATCCTCTGTCCAAAGAAAGAAACAAGAAAAAAAAGTCTTCACCCAGAAGAGCATCATCTGACATATGAGTGCCAAAAAGATATGTTGTCCTCCAGAGTTCCAAGAGTCAATTTCTGTATACAAGTGTAATTTTTTTAATCATTTGTTTACATTTGTAAAACTCCAAGAAATGGAGCTATAAGGAGAACTTTGTTGCTAGAAATCTCTTTTGTTTTTTGTATGAGATGAGAAGTCCACTGAAAGGAATGTAATAAAGGAGATGTGGGGATGGAAAAAGGGGTAAGTTGGAACACGAAGTTGTGGGACCATTATATGAATTTAAAAAATGGTATAATAGACAGAGGCAGAGCTAGCAGGGGTGACAGGAAGAGTAAGACATTTTAAACTTTGGTATCATGTGCAGAGAGAAAAAGCCCATCAGGAACAAAGTATTCCAGATGATGGAGGAGATCATTTCTGCTACAAATTTTTTTAAGACAGAGAGAAATGAGCTATGTACCAAAACAACCAGAAAGAAACTCACAGATGTCTAGTCAAAGACAGCAGTACATGTCACCAAGACAAACAGCTGGGCTGCAGAGATGTTGGGGTTTATTTTAGAAAAACTTAGCTGTTTTTCAATAATACCCACTTGGACACCTGTTGCTTAATTTACTTAATTCACCTTTCCCACTATCAGTTAAGTCACCGCATTAAAAATTTACTATTAATACTTTCTACTCTTCTAGAGTGTATAGCTTTCCATATGAATCACTGTAAGCATGCTATACATTACCTCTAATTCACCTGCAGATTTAGCTTAGCAAAAAGATTATTTAAAAGAAGTGATTTTAACATTTTCCTACACTTCTACTATTGCTTTCAATGGAATTTGGTATAATATATAGTTTTGGCTATGCATTCTGTCACTCTGAGTACAGACACACCATTCAACCACAAATTATCTTTGATTCTCATTACTAATATTCATTCACTGCATGCATTCCATGCAGGAACTACGCCTTAAAGCAACATCAGTTCTCTGTGAAATTAGAAACTGAAGGCTGTTTCATTAGCCACTTTTTTATTTGATCCTGACAGTGCATGGGTTTTAGACTTAAGTTCATAACCTGTTCATAAGCAGTATTTTTTCCATTCACTTGCTACCATGGAAAAGAACCAAACCAATTAAGAATGCTAAAATTGCCATTTCGTTTTCACTAAGGAAAGAGAAATTCTGCTAAACTGACAATAAGGAAAAAATATCTCACTGTGGGAATTATCCAATTTGACTAGATAGGTCATTTCATTAACTAAAAAGTAACAACATCTCTGATCAGTCTCTCACATACAAATTACTATTTTTACCTCTTCAAATGTTTAATTCACTGTGGTTTTTCTTCCCATTTGCTACCAACTACTGCCTTTGAAACACTATCATCAACAACATCAAAAGCCATTTGAAGGGTGGGGGCGTGATTTCTGAATGAACTGCATTTGGACCATTTTCCCCATTTTTTCCCCCACTGCTATATTTTACCACAAATTTGCTTAAACTAGACTGACAATATGTCTTTCATAACATACACTAGGTGTCATGGGAAACTGTCTCAAGGTCAAGTAAAACTTGTCTAGTGGGCTCCTCTCCAAGCACAAGGAACAACAACATGAGAAGTTTTTCAATATGCAGAGAGTGAGGTGAACGTAGTCCTAAAAGGAGCCACATGAAATGGTGCAAAGAGGTGGGGGGAAAAAAAACAGACACACCAACAATAAAAGCACAATGCCCAGAAAGAAACATTAAGAATTAATATGCATATCTATATGTATGTATATTTTGGTGAATGAATATGCATACATAGATAAAAAGACAAACAGGCAGGTTAAAGCTACTTCTAGCAAGTCTGAATTTATAGGACTGATAACTCATGCAGACATTGACCTTGGTAATGCTGGGACCCTGGTACCAAATACCAGACATAGAAACATATCTGAAGAGATGACAGCGGTGACCTATCTTGTTAGTTGTCCCAAAGGAAATTAAGATTGGTTAAGTTAAACCTCAGAGCAGGGACTTACCTGTTGAGGTCCCTGTCTATGAAATTCCATGCATTCAGCAGAGCCCCTTCTTTGACCCTCTTCAAAGCTCAGGCTGAGACCTTTCTAGTGAAACATTTCATATTTTACTGTTTTGCCTGCCCTCTCTTTTCCACTTCTTTTTGGCTATTTTTCCCCTCATTGTCCTTGCTAAGAAAGGCTGCTCCCACTGAAGCATTGAGTCCTCCTCTTTTCTGAGGTTTTACTTTTATATCTGCACAGTGTCCCAGATATAGACAACCAGCACTCTAGACAATAGCAGAGTAGATAAACTTCACCAAGAAAGTACCTCACAGAAGCTTCCAGCAGAACACAGACATGGCAAGACACCCCAATTATCCTTAAACAACATTTAGAAAATAATCCGGAAGCAAGTCAGAGCCACACAGTTACAACGTTGTTAAATCCAGCCTCATACCATCATCAGAGATACTAACCATAGCTCTCAAATTACTTTCAAGTGTTCACTTCTGTTTATGCTCACTGTAGAAAGCAAGTAAATCCACTGGTACTCTGCCCTCTGATTCTGAACAACTTGCTCTAACAAAACTTCCACCAGAGGCCTCAGCATCCTCTTTGGTACAAACAGCAGTGTCAAGCAATGAAGAAAAAGGCAGATTTATCTAGAAAAGTGAAAGAAGTATTTTCCACCCAGAAACTGTTCAGGCAGAGGATCACTCCAATTTACCTCTTCATTGCAACAAATTGGTTCCTGAATATGAGTGAGTATAATTTTCAACTTTCCAAAGTACTGTAGAAAGAACGTGTCACTTACTTGATTTATGCAGTACCATTAAAAGGGCATGAGCAGATCTATGCACCAATGATCTACATTCAAATCAAAGGAGATTTGGGCATGCAAATTTCCCTGAGTTAACTAACTTGTGCACATGCTTTTTCTTTCATGTAATGAAATCGGTACCTGTCCCAGAATAGTTAGGTACTTACAAATAGCATTGTGTAGATCCTAGCATGCTACTGAAGCGACTTGAATATTCCAGTTCCATTCCCAGGTCCTATTCTCCTACTTTCAGAAGTGTCAGTATGCTGATAAGTTTAATCACTAATACAATAGATCATACATGGGGCACAGTCCATCATGCGGGAATGGGTTTTAAAAAAAGTTTTATTTCACCTATTAGGGGTCATTTCCTAAGGCTAGAAAGCTGCTCAAGCATCCTCTTGGCTGATCAAAAGTCTATTTACCCTTCGGCAAGGAATCATTTTTCTCTGTTCTCTAATCTCTTCAATACTATATAACTGGTACTACACAACAGTTTTAGTAGCTCTTACCATTGGCTCAGTTTTCTTGTAGATATAATGAAAACCAGGAAATGTATTTTTTTCCTGCTTTAGCCTCATCATCATTTGAATGGAAGATCATATGAAATTAAATGTTTCCGTAAGATTGTCACATATATTAACACCCTTTCTAAGCAGTACTAGTTCACTATTTTCAAGTAGGGTACCATACCTTGTTAGCAATGCACCTTTTAGTCTAAT
This sequence comes from Phaethon lepturus, assembly GCF_000687285.1. Lineage (NCBI taxonomy): Eukaryota > Metazoa > Chordata > Aves > Phaethontiformes > Phaethontidae > Phaethon > Phaethon lepturus. The sequence goes on along the minus strand of NW_010524307.1, from coordinate 44,857 downwards.
TTTCCCATTTGCTTTATTCTGTTAACAGAAAGGTTTTTTCCCTAGCTTGAAGTACTCTCTACCAATATCCAAGCAATAATTAAAATAAAACCCCAAGGATTAGTAATACCATCTGGTATTTTTTTCAGATTTTTTTCCAGGTAATTCAAACCTGGTAATGTCAAGACACTGGGTAACCATTATTAACTGCAGTTTATAACAGATAGAAAAGAATTACTTCTACAGAACTGAAGTGCTCTGTCACATGCCACACAGCCTGCCAAAGGCATAATGAGGAATACAACACTGAATTTCAGTCTCCAAGATCAATGTTTAATCCATGGCTGGATTGTAAATGGTCATTTGCCTACCCAAACCATTTGAAAAAGCTACATGTATCAGGTTGTTGGAGAAAGCATCAGGAGATTTATCAGGAGATCTGGGTTCTTTTCTGGCCTTTGGGGATAACTTACTATTATCTTCAACAAACAATCGCTATATGCCTTGGTTTCTCAGTCTGTAAAATGTGGCTATCTACACCCACTCCTAGGCATTCACATTTTCACCACAAGACTGAAACTGGTGTTTTCTCTTGTACACCATGTTAGTTTTACATTTCTTTTGACTACAGTGTGAAACTGTTTAATTCACATGGGATCTAGCAGGATGTGAGATACTGAGCTGAATTATCTTTCAAATATCACTCAGTATTACAAACAGCAACACCAGGCTGCTGAAAATTATTACATTTAAACAATGTCAATGAAAAATAAGGAGCCAGAGTTTGTCTTCTTGCTTGGATGCAGTACATGACTCAGTGCAATGATACCCGACATTACAGGTCAAATTGAAAACAAATTTGCTGATGGAGCCATGATTTGCAGGAGATTTAAAACAAATTTTAAAACTTCAATTGCATAAATATTTTAAATCACAGAGAGGAAGAAGCAAATTTTTAAGTCATTAATAAATATCAGCTGACATCCTTGAAATCTGGTAGAAATGTATCTTCTCTACTTCTGTACTTTAACAGAACTTTCAAAAGGTACCTGCTCCTCTGAATAAATTAATTTCATGGTCATCTCTGATCTCAATCTCTCTGATTTCATCTATGTTTCACTGCTACAATGGGAGGTAAACATGGGAATGATACAGTGACATATGTGATAGCTGCCTAGAGAAAACCTCTTCACACAGGTTATAATTATATTATTATTTACACATGTAAAATACCAAATTTTCCTACTGTTACCAGACTTATTACAGAATGTGTAATACATCTAGTAAGCTACTTAAGTGGCATATTCCTCCCCTGCCTTTACGTGGAACAGTTTGTTCCAAGTGTGAAAGGACTGAGCACGCAGTTCCCCTTGTTCTGTTCCCAGTTCTGTCACTGCCTGTACAAGTTATGTGACTTTGTCCTTAATATTCAGTCATCTTTGCCCTCACTTACAGATGTTTGTTAGCAATATACGGCAAGCCTATACAGATTACATCTGATCTTCAGACACAATACAAGTTATCATTCATGTCTTGATAATTTTTATACAATTCTAAATAAGTGCAAAAGAAATTTAGTGTACTACTAAAGAACAGAAAATGGAGATTTTAGTGTTCTGTCCAGTGATGGAGCAGATAAAACTATGGCATTGGAAAGCGTAATTTTGGGACTTTTGACGCTGCTCTGGAGGCAATAAAATTAAAAAAGACTTTTCAGACTACAGTATGGTCTCTTACAGACTCATGTTAGGTTGGTTTTTTTTTTAACATCTTCTGTGTGATATCAGAAGGCTCAATGTCACACTGTAATTTGGTTTCTGTTTGCTTCCTTTATTTCAGAATATTTTATACACACTATTCAGAGATAACTTGTTTAATTTCCTGCTTATTGTCAAATTCGCTTTGGTACATTCATAAAAAGTAGTGTCACTTTGGGGGGAAGCAAACAAAAACACACAAACACACACACACTACCCACAGACTTCTTACCCTGCGTTTTTGTTTTGGTAATATCTTGGTACCTTTGCTTAGGACTCTGGACTGACCTCATATCATCAGTCCTAAAACTAGAAAGAGTTTTCTATAAACACATTTGAAACATTATGTCTTTGTGTTATTTATCTACTCCTTTTATTTAATTGCACTACAGTCAAGAAGAAATTTTTGTGTAGAATGTTTTAGTCTGTATTGCTGTATTTTTTTGACTCGTCATACTGTTTATGAAAATTTAGTCTGCTCTGACTTAGCACACAGACCAACACCTTCTATACCTCTCATTTGTTGAAAAGTACTGTGATTTTGCATTTTATAGAAGAATCACTCACTCTCTCAAGCTCTCTTGTACTTTCTGAATTTTCTAAAGCATCATGGAAAGAATGAAAACTGAACTCGAACATCCATACTACTGAAAAATCAAACCTAAGCTGCTTTTCAGTAGAACCATAGAGAGACTGTCTACCAGTAAAGCAGCAAAAGTATATTATTCAGAGTGTATTTGTATCCATTTCCAAAAAGCAGCTTGCAAATATGTCCAAGTGCAATAAATTTCTTGTGCTCCAATGTATTTATGGAAGTGGGTAATCAGCACTCGATTTCAAATGAGCTCTTTCTAATTTCATGTCTTCCCCAATTTCATTCCAGCCTGTGCCAAAGAGGGAGCTACCCTAAACAGCATCATTTTGTCATGCCACAGCTGCCAGCAACTCAGTGCTGATGAGGTGACAGGGGAGGAATAGTACACACACACTCTTTATTTTTAGTTTGTATTTTAAAATACCACAGGGAATGCATTAAAATTACAGAAATTTAAAAAATATATTAGAAGATATGCCTAGACCAGCTACAGTCACTCCTCCTACCATCACACTTTTTCTCGCTATGCCCTACTAAAATAGGGCTTTGCCTTCCTCACATGGGCATAACCAAGTTCACCGGAAGCAGCTAGAAATCGACAGGAACTGGAGCCAGTTACCCCCTTGAAATCCTTTACCCCTACATTTCATGTCTCAACCAACTTGGTAGCAGCAAAACCCTGTCCTCCACAGGTGGAGTGCTCTTGAAGCACAGCAAAATGCAATAGCTCTGCTACACACAATAACCAGCAAACATACAGAAGAGAGCTCTGTATCAGTGGTTCTTCCTATGGATTCAGAAAAGAGGTGTATAGAAAGGCAACTGCAAAAGCTTTAGGGTGGGGGGGCAAGAGTTGCACCTTCTTCAGGAAATTACAAGCTATGATGCAGAAATACCCTGGAACAAGTAGTCTTTCCTTCTCCACCCACAAACCCAAGGTCTGCATGAATCCTGTTAACTAACCTGTATGGTTGACGAGGGTTTTTGTCCTTAGCTTCAGGTTTCAAATTCATTGAACAAACAACGGAAATATTGCCACGGAGTTCAGCATATCTTGGCTCAGGCCCATAATGCACAGGGAATGACTTTGAGGGAGATGGCTGGGCCTGTAAAGGGAAATGTGCATCAAATGTAGATTACTATGAAGTAATAGGACTAGGAGCAATTGACCAAAACGAGAAATCCATATTAAATGGAAAAATTATGCAGCATGCGGCCAAAGGAAAGGACTTAAGGACAATTCCTAAAAGCCATAATCCTAGCTTAGGGCTGCAATTAAATAAAAAAAAAAAGGGAGTGGTGGGAGACAGAGCACAAAAATGCATTCAGAGTTTAGAAGAATACAAATCACGTAATCACATAACAAATCATGTTGTTGCTTTACAAGATACCAGCTGGACCCCGATTGGTAGAACAGTCACCATGTGTCACTGGTTCAGAGAAGAACATCTCACAGCAACTGCCCTAGAAGTGGTGCAGTAGTACCCAGCCAGAATAATGCAGAGGTAGGCAGGCTGAACATACATGCCATATTCTCAGCTATCACTAGCACAAGCACAGTCAGCTACATGTCTGCTTGTACAGCATATGAGCTTTACTTTTTCCTCCCAATTCTTCCAGCATCTAAAGTAATCGGGACTCCATCCAGGAGAGAGAAAATAGGGCTAGCACCTCTCAGGCTTTCTATTCCTGACTGAGATAAAAATAAAAGGAACAACTGTGTTGAGCTAAGTGGCTTTTCCATTCTAACAATCTTCATGCCCTTGAAATTTAGTTTGAAATGGAGCAGCCTGCTATTTCCACATCAAAAAAATCAATACAATCAACAGGTTAAAACATTCTCAGTTACAATGAAAAAGTATCTGTGGAAATAATACATGATACGTTAACAAACATCGGAAAACCTAAAGGCCATTAGAAAATAGAAGATATCTTCATTTGCCCAAAACAATGACATGGCACTATGGATGAACACCACACAGAAACTTGAGACAGGTTGTCTATTCCCAGCAATGCCAGCTATCTGCTCTGTGACTTTGAGCAAGTCACTTAACTGTCCCCTGCTACAACGAATTAAAAATGCTTCCTTACCTAAAATGGCTCAAGATCGGTATGCAGAAATTTTATTTCTCTTATGTATAATAATTATAACCAAGTTAAGAATCCTCTAAATATCAGATGTATACACACAATATAATAAAACAATACCATTTAGCACAGGGCTGCAGCAGAAAAGATCTTTCACAGACTGTATCTCTGACTTGCACTAACTCATCCAGACGATATTTCAGAAAATACTGTGGGCCTATGGTAAAAGTCTAGTTTTTATTCACGTGAAACAAAAAGCAAGCAACTTAGCATGAATGCAGTCAGACTAATCAGAATGCACCTTTTCCCAATGAATTTAGGAAAAAAAAGTTGATTTTACAAATCTCATGCTAAAATACAGACAATGGCCTGGTTTTAACTTCTTTCTTAATGACTATGTTCCCAAAGCACCCAGCTTCCTTAGCAGTCCAGGCTAACACACAGCTCACTGCATTTCTTCAGCTGGGTATCAGCTCCTGACCACGGGATGGAGGGACATGTTGTTTCCCTCACCCTTCCTAGAGATAATAAGTAAAAGAGAATCATATTTTAGGACTGTTTTAAACATTTATTCATTTGATCCCTCTTTTTATGAAATGCTTGGCATGAAGATATGAGAATGAGACTTTTAAACAGTCTGAAACAGTCTGCTAAGGTATAGATTATAAGCTCTAGGAATCCCATATACATCTCTAAGAGGGTGAGCAGGTGCATGCATGTATGTGTAAATAAAATGGCCTAGTTTAAAATGTCTTTAACAACCAGTATTTGGCAAGTTGAACCAAATGAGTGTGAGCTCCCCCTGCCGACTCAAATTAAAATAATTGAATCGTCTTCAGATGTTTTTGCAAACACTTCTGATATTGGCTCAAGGTCAAAGGAGTGGACCAGCATCAGGATGTTAATTCAAGCATCTTTAGCAATATAGACAAAAAACTAGCAATAAGGATATTATGTGTTTTATTTTCATCCCACTGGGCTAGTTTTACGATGGTTATCAATTCAGATTTCAGTGATAGTACTCTTGATCTACAGACTAACAGAATAAAACCATTTCATACCATCTTTATGCTTCTTAAAACATATTGTAATGATAAAAATTTTAATATCTTATTTGTATAATATGTGATGTTGTCTTTTACTTTAGACATGAACATATGAAACAATATACACCCAGCTACAGGCAGACACCTACTACCTCTTTCATCAGCTGTAACATACATCTGGATTACTGTACCAGCTAAGCTAAAAAAAAAAAAAAATCACAGCCCTCACGTTTTAAAGAGTATACCAGACCTCCACGAATGTGAAAGCTATATCATACAGTGACCCAATAATCAAAGATTATACCTTTAAAATAGACCCTATTTAATATTTCATTGTTATCAAGACCAAATTTTCTCACATTTCTTCATGCCACTCTCACCAATAACTAGAAGGAGGCTTTCCATTCTCATCTGTTGGCTATATTTTATACAGTTCCTGATTTTCTGGGCAAATGTTTTTATATCACAGAGAAGTTTGGACGTGAATTAGTCCGTTCATTTACTGCTGCATTTCCAGAGTCATTTCAAAAGGAACTGCTGACATCTACTGGTTTGAATTATAAAATACTCAATTTCCAGTTTTTCTGCTCAGATAGAAACTACTGGCTCTGATTTCTTTCCCAGATTATGGCAGAGGCAGCAATTCTGTTGAAATTAGCAAAAAAAAATTCTCTCCCATTTAGCAGTTCATCTCCTCTCTAATGCTTTCTTGCAGACACAGAAGTCTGGGATTATATCTGCTAGGCACCAACAATTTTTTTAATGTGAAAAACACAGGGAGTATTTGGCTATCACATGAGGCCACTCCACCCAGCACAACACAAAACCTGCACATTTTGTGCTGAAGATTCTCAAGTGATTTTTCAAATCTGATGTGGCATAAGATTAGTATCCTCATCCTTCTCAGAAGAGACCCAGCTCCCACTCAGCACTGTGTTTCTGAACCTTGAGGCTGCTGCTCAGAAGCTCCAGTACCAAGTTGGGCACTCAGGCTCCCCATGCAATGCATGTGATGCCAAGGACTCAGGGAAAGTGTGGAGGAGAGCAGTGGGGCTAAGGTGCTTCCACAAGTCATTTGGTATTTCAGTCTGAGGGGCCATAAAGAGAACTGCTCCCCTTGCCCCTTGCTTGGGATCATTCACCAAGCATTCATTCTTTAACAATTCAATACTCAAATAGAGTTGGCTGTTTCAGGTGACCATGTCTTAGCACACACAATTCCCCATGCATTTATAGATGCCTTCTCGTTACTGTCCTTTCACTTAGCACTCTGCCCTTACTCTTTCCGACACAGGGAGTGGCAGGTGCCAGGTGTGGTCTGAGCACGCATATGGAGCCACACACATTTGCAAGACAGGCATTTCCGTATTGCATTCCAGAAACCTACTTTAGGAGCTCTGGCTTGAAGAGGAACAGCAGGTAGGTTGGTAGTGGTAGGATGGCATTACTACACAAGCAGCTTTGCATATGCCAGCCCAGAAAACTGTAGGCACCCATAAGGCCAGGAAGCAACTCTGACTACTTTGAAAACGTTTCTTAAAGGGAAGACTGTGGCAATTAGAGAGGCAGACTAGTACATGAGGGTGTTTGGAGACACAGGTCAAGAGCAGTCTATTTCGCATGCAGTAAAACTAGATATAAAAGACAACTTCCTACACAAGTCCTAAAGTTTTTATCTCAAAAAAAGCCTTCTCTTTTTACTCCTAAGGGCAGCAAACAGTTTTTACTTCTTCTCCAGGCATCCAGAATCATAGTCATCAGTTGCGGCACTACAGTACGTTTCACTCTCATTGCCAATACCTGGCCAAAGCATCAGAAAAGCAGGAGGGCAATTAAAATATCACTCTGCTCCAAGAAACATTATCAAAAGCATACAGACTTCAGTGATAACATTTAAACTAGGCTAACATCAAAATGCTGCAGCAGACCTAGCTAACAGAAAGTATCCGGCAGCTAAATTGGACTTCTTTTTCTTGTGGTTCTTCACAAATCAAAACACACATCTATTTTACATAATGCAATTATAGTTTCAGTTTTACAAGATACTTACTTCTGTGTAGTCTTTCAAAAATGTGTTCATGACACAAAAATAGTTTTCACCACTGCAGTTTTCAACACTTCGAATGAACTCCTGAGATAGTACATTACTGAAGGAAAACAGGAAAACACCTGACAACAATAGGAATGCATCAGGGTTTGGGTTGACTGGAAAACACAAACAGAATAACCAAAATGCCACACAGAGAGGAGGAAGAAAGCTTTGGCAGATCAGATGCTGACCACAGCTGGCAGAAGTACAGGACAGTGTCTTCCCAAGTCAGTTTGCAGGAATACAAAAGGGTGTGACTAGCAGTCTCAACTCACTTTTTCAGAACAAATCCTTCAAGAGAGGACCCTGTAGGATAGAAGTAGTCACTAGAGAAAGTTACTACAAATAAGCGAAGGTAGCACAAGAATCCATCCTTTTTCCTTACATCCACAAGCAGATAAAGATGAAGAAATGGTAGGGTCAGCATTGGCCCTCTAAAGAATAGGCTTTATTCTGGGGGGAGTGTGTAAAAGTGTCTCCAAATATTTTACTGCAGAATTTAATCAGGAAGTTGGTCAGGTAGAGGACTGAAAATTGATGGAAAATGAGAGTGTAATTTTGGGTCAAGGAGAACTGGAGATTAAAAAAACAGTAAGAGAAGATTTAGGCAGATAGACAGACAATGAATGCACTCCAATGACCACACAGACACCTACTTCAAACAGCGCTTTATAACCTTCCTACTGTTCATCAGGTCTCAGCCAGCCAGTAGAGGATGTGCTTGACATGCTGCAGTGAGTAGGAAGGTTCAAACATTAATACACACTGAGGTGTGCCCTGCCCTAAGGGCATGCAGTTTAAAATGGACAAATCTAGAACATGAGAGTAAATAAAGAGAAACAACAGAGGAAAGACCAAAGTTGAGTGGTGTAAACTAAGTCAGTCATACACCTTTTGTGGTGTTTTGTTTTTTTTTAATATTAGTATCTGTGGTAGAGCAAGAATAGAGAACTAGACAACATTGAACTGACAGAAGCAAAAAGAGACACCTCCGATGCCTGACTTTGCATTACAATTCAAGGTGCTTTAGATCAGAAAAGTGAGTTAGCCACAGACGTGGGAAAAGAATAGAAGCAGTCATTTTAGATGGTAAAATGACATTTCCTTACAGTGGTTCAATAGCGTCATGTTTGTTTACCTAGGAATTCAGCTAATGCAGAGACATACAGCCATGCTAAATAAGATGTTCGGTCATTTGTGCCTAGTTTGAGTAGGAAAAAAAAGCCCAAGATGAAGTAGACACAAACTTTTCCAAAGTCAAGAACAATTTAGAATTTATGAGTAAAACCAGTATACAGATAAAAGACCAGCTGTAAAAAGTGAGATCCAGACTTGCATTGTCCAAGACTGATTCAAGCCCATTCAAAATTCCAGGGTACTTGCTGTATGTTTCTGTGAGAGTGGTAAATTCAGATCAGCTCTCAACTAGATAGATTGTCCTCTATTCAGAGGCCCATTAAGCACACACGCTTTTGCCAAAGACTTGATATCCAAACAGCAGAACTGCTAGAAGTTTTGGAAAGGGATGAAGTGGGAGACCTTGAAGGATAAATAGTATTTTGGAGAACTGAACTTGGATTTAGTTAAAACAGAAGCACATCTCCTTAGATTCAACGTACAAAACCTTGAGAGGCTGTGGTACATGCATGGCCAGTGTCTACAGATAATGTAAGGCAGGTGCTGTTATTAATTGGCCATTTCAGTCCTTTATTCAGTTACTTTTGTAGACAAATGTTCTTATGCCATTTGGCTGCATGCACGGCAAGGATAGAAGATTGTCATCATTTCATCACGCTAACAAGGCAGTAATAAAAAAGAACTGGCAGTCTGGAAAGAAACTGTAGGAAATGTTAATGGTGGAGCCATAGCACTGATGCCAAATATTTCCAGTAAAGGGGTATAATTATTTTCAGGTACTTACTCTATGACAGGAAAGAAATGTTTGAGAGCTTTCTTTTTTGGATTTTTGCTCCTAAAGCAGCAGTGGCGAGATGTACCGAACATGCACAGCAATGAGCCAGTCTTGGAGCTCCTGCTTCTGACATCTGTAGTTGGAGTGACTTTAGAGACCAGGAGATTATAAAGCTGCTGAGCTTTTCAATTTGAATCACCTGATACTTAAACACATCCTTTAAGGCCAAGCATATGGCTAGGAAATTCTGAGCAACTCAAAGTTTTCTCTCTTAATCCTTTGGCTGACTCATGATAAGTGTCTCAGGATGACTATAACAGGACATTGAGGAAGAATCCACTGAATACAAATTACCTAAGAGAGGCTACATAACATTTCTCCCCACTTTCAAACAAAGAGCTCTGCACTAGTGTTTTGAAATTTGCCTGATACTTCCCTGATTCACTAAGATATTCAACTTCTACAAGTATTTAAACACACTAGGTGTCTGGTTGTGACATCTCTAAAGGAGGCAAGTTAACTTAGTGCCAAGTAGACACTCACTAGCTGCCCTGTGAGGCAATATATTCAGAACAGAAGAGTAGGTTCTTGGGAATTTTGCATTCATGTGGAAAACAAAAAAATTAGGAAAAACACTGAACAGCAAAATATATGACAAAAAGAAATAAATCTACTATAAGAAAGTAAACCTTAATCAGATACTATATGGTCTCATTTTGGAGCATGTAATATGCAGACAAGGAGATCTTTCTAGTATTAAAAGCCTTCCCTACTAATTTTCAACAAGATCTGCATTCTTTTGCCTCAGTGAGGAAGTAACACATTTTTGGAAGACAGGAGCAAACAGTCAAGTGAGACTGCAAATCACTACAGCAAACCCTAACAAACCTCACTCAGACAACCTCAGGCTTAGAAATGGAATAATTCAGATCTCACTCCAAAAGCGCTCCCTGGAAATTCTCAGCCTTGCCACTAGCAGAATTTATCCTATTTTTAGCTTTGTCAGACTTTATGAAATACTGGGCAATCCACTTGAAGGCTACACCTCTACTTCCCACCTGTAAAATGGGCACACTTGCCCTTTGCACATAGTACTTCAAGGCCCAATTCACACACAATGTTAAAAATACTTGTACCCCATCCTTTCAGAATACTGTTCTGTCTTAAAATTTTCATGTTTCCATTTCTTATCAGGCCACCTGCACAAGTATGCATGGATATAAAATTTACTCCTAAATAGTGTGAGAATTGTTGTGTTCACAAATTCATCTGGAGTCCTTTACTTGCTCTCCTTCCTCTACAGCTTCCTGGAATAAGTATAGACTATGCTTCAGGAAGACAAAGCTATTTGAAAAGAGAACAGCTGCCATGGTGCTGAGTCAATACAGACAGACAAAATAAAATTTAAAAACTACACTGCATCTGTGGCAATGTGTTTTTTCCCCTCCATCACAATATCCCCAATGCATAGCGCCTTGGCAACAGTTTAGTAAACAACAGTTGAAGCATGTGTTTCAAAGAAATGCATCCAAACCCTGAAATCATTAAAACAATACACTAATTCCTGCAATGGGGCATCCACGCAGCTGGTATTGCAGTACTCCACTTTGGTAACATTTCCTCTGCCTCAGGTTCCTGTTAGTCATCTGCCTCTAAGCACCTACAGGGATGAACTGTGAAAAGGTGCCATAGTTATATATTGCTCTTAGCAGCAACAATAAGGGTAAAACGCTCCAAAAGCTCCATCATCTTTTGATAAGCATTAGTAGAGAGGAACTGTTCATCTTCTCCAGTGACAAGAATACGTTTATGGAGAGTATTCATCTATGTTTTCACAAGAGAAGCTTCTCTCCATTGCAGCTATTTTCACAGTATGAGGCAGGGTTATCTACACTTGGAATTTATGTTGGTAATTCATAATTAACTAAAAGAATGCAAACTAGCACTTAACTCTTGGTCTACATCACCACTCGTAACCAACGTAATCTAGGGAAGACATTGGAAATGCTTGCTCAGTGTTAGGATATTAATTCTGACATCCCTCATTCTCTCTGTTAACTGCCTTAGAACATGCATTGACCTAGAGGTTATAAAGTTGCAGTAAATACAGCCCCAAGAGCATCCAGAAATACTGAATAAAACAAAAAAAAATAAAAAAAACACAAAAACACTGGCATTCTGGCCAGGTAATTCAGGCATTTGGATTATCCCTTCAAACTTTTGCTTTATTTGAGGCTGAAGAGTGTTCTGTTTTTCTAAAAGACACCTGCAAAAAGAAGAAAAAACCTGCTGTTAACAGTGGGAAAACCATGCCATGTGTTCAGAAGCAAAGTTTAAAAATGGTAGCTTTGTGAATGTTCTGAACCGTAAACTGGTTTTGTGAATATTATGAAAAGCAAAATGTACATTAGCAAATTGCACCATTCATACTCTGTGAAAGAGAATTTGTACAGCTGTAGACCGGTACATTTGATCTGCAAAACTTCAGTAGAACAGTTTTTCATAGGAACAAGCCAAATTCTTTAAAAAAAAAAAAATCTTCCTTTGCTTGGGGATAGGGCCTTTTAGAAACAAATAAGCTCATTTTTATTGTTCTCTCCCTACACTGAAAAACATTCTTGCGGATGTAAAGGACTTTTCACTGGGGCATAAAGCAGAACTCCAGGTACAGTTGAACTAGCACCTAATAACACTCACTCTTGTACAGAATTTCTTATGACTTTTCATACTGTTTTTTATTCTTTTTTCCCTACACCACTGAAAAGAGGGCAGGGCACTGTTTCAGTCTGTTTCCCATAACTCTTTTGAAGGCTGAGCCATTTTTTAATGTTTCCACTGTGTTCCTCTGCTCTGCACCTCCCACAGAGGGAAGGGTGGGTGGGACACTCCTCTGTGATTTTTATGTCTGACTGCATGAGTGAGTTTTACACAAAAATCAAATTGAGGAAAAAACACAGGAAAATGTGTTTTATGGACACAGATTAGGAATCTTGACACTACCAATCACCACTTTATGGGGCAGGATATAATTAAGATGTCAAAAAGTAATAAATTAGCACCAAAATAGAGCAATTTTTATTATTTAAGCTTTCCTGCCCATAAAGAACTTTTTCTATTGCACAAAAAGCTTCTCTGATCTAAAAGAACAAACTACATTAGACTTGAATTATCATTTGTATCAGCTTCTTTGCACTTTTCTAGCAGCATACAGGAATTTATACTGGGTACAAGTTACCTACATTTAGCCTTATCTGTTGATATTGCAGAAGTGGTAAAAAGAGACATTGTGGTACCTGGTATGCTCACAATAGTTTTATCTAGGGATAAGCTTTATTAACAGCATGAAACTGTATAATATGTATCATAATGAGAGGAAACCACAGAAAGATGTTCAAGTATGCCTTTGTATGCATGTAGACCAAGTATCTCTGAATTTTTATCATGGTATATTTGTCAACTACTACCTCCGAGAATGTATTCAGTGGTGAACAGTATGGGATCTGCATTTCCAGCTCTAGCCATAAAAACAGAAATCTTCATACCAATGGAGCTCAGTTTTCCTGAGCCTCTCTGACAGAAAACTCTAAGGTACTTAGGAAACCGCATCTGTTAAGTTCTTTTTGCAAAGACTTGCTATAACTAAAAATGTGGATTCCAGCCCTGAAGTTTTGCTTTCATTTTAGAAAATGGCCAGTTATCAGCATGCCTATTTCTAATAACAGGATTATATTAAAATATTTGGTTAAAACTTTGTCATTGACTGTCTATAACTGGAAAGTATCCTTATTTCTTACTTCTCTATTTATTAGAGAAATATTTTCTTTGCATGCTAAGCAGGTATCTCTATAGTAGGCTTGTTATAAATATGCAACATTTCTATCCTGTGTTGTTCTTACACTGCAAGTACACAAGCACAAGTAACTTTACTCATACACGTAAGTGCCAAAAGTCAAACAAGTCTATTCATCAAGTATATATACTGTGCATCTAATGCTTGTAGCACTGAAAAGCTGACCTAAAATATTGACTGAAAATAACAGGCATTTCTTCTGTATTGAAATACAATAAAACAAATAATTGATGGCAAATCATTCAGCTATTTTATATATGGCTTTTCAAAAACAAAAAAAAATCACATTTCCATGGTAAAACCATTATTAACATTTCTATGATTATATGAAAATTCGGGCTGGCAACATATTTCCAAAAAGTGAAGGAACAAAAAAACCCTCCCTGAGAGTACCTGAAACTCTTAATTAAACTTGACCTTGAAAGCTGTAAGAAAAATACACTGCCGAGAAACTACATCATCACAAGTAGATTTGTTGTTTTATATACCTACTGAGATGACCAGATCAGTGTTCTTTATGCACCCTCCATAGTAGTTGCAAACTATTCCTATTGTTATCAAGAGCCCACATAATCCAAAAGCCTGATGCCTTTTTTTTTTTTTTTTTTTTTTTGTTTTTTTTTTTTGTGGGGGGGGGGGGGTGTGAAAGCCATTTTCTTTGCATTTTGTAAGTGCCATCTTGTAGGTATCACAATTTAAAAGAGTGTGACCTGAAAAGGTATGCTAACAGTAAAAGTACATTATTTAGCTGCACTGTCACCACCAAAGCCGTTCTAATAAAAGTCTGAAACATTTAGACTCATCAATAAGGACAGAACGGAGCTCTACCTACCAGCTCTGAGCCTATTCAAAGGTTAGGCTCAATTTCGTGTCCAAACTCATTTAAAATCCCATCCATGAATTGAGTTAGCTACCCCAGCAGCACAGGCAGCAAAACAAGGAGAAAGATCAGAGCTGTACTTCAGTTATCTTAATTTGCTTTTGAATGAATGTCTATATTCTCATGCATACAAACTGTAGGGTTTTTTTATAATGAGAAGGTAGACAAGACCAGGATAGGTTTCTATTTTCAGCTAAGATCCTGTTCCACTTACAGTGGAGCTAAATGCAAGACTTCAATCTCAGAAGTGTTGGGTAACTCCCAAAACCTCACTCTGGTGTTACACATCCTCACACATTAAGAAAAATAACCTACTGCTTTTGTTTGTTTCTTTCTTTCCATATTGTTTTACATTCCCAAGAGCACAAATTCTTGCTAGCAGTTGCGTAGGCAAGGCAGAGGCAAAGCTTTAAGATATTCTCTCTCTTTAAAATTAAAGTAGTGGAGCAAGAGGTGTCATTAGCATAAGTGGAAGAGTTAACAACAAAGTAGTTTAAAAAACTTATAAGTTTACCAAAAAATGTTTCACAGGGAAGTTAAAAAGGCACAGAAAATACAGAAAGCCATAACAATGTCTGCCAAAATCTAGATGCAAATATATTTAGGATTGGTTCCACTTTATGTTTGTTTCAGTTCCTCTATAATGCTTAGATCTGCCTGGAGCTGACTCACACTGCTTCTGAAAGGAAGCAAAGTTTAACATCTCAATTGAAGAGTGCAATCTGCCCAGAGACTGGATCTCCACGGCTTTTACTGACCAAGGAAAATTAGCTGATTTATAAAATGCTTGGCATCTCTAACAGTTTCTCCACAGGCTCAAATGCCTTGCCTAGGCTGAATTAGCTGTAGCTGATAATTCTGCAGAAATGTTTAGCAAGCTTATTAGGCCCTGCATACTAACACAGGGCAGGGAAACCTACTGCCATGGCTATTGGATCCTTCATGTAAAAAATTTTTCAGCAAAAAGGTGCAGTAAAGCACTCTGCTGTCTATTTGATTCTGTCACCAGCCTCAGTTTAATGCAAAGGTTATTAACGTAAATAGGAGTCAGAAATAGAATAAACTCATAAAATGCAACTATTTTATACATTCCTTTGAAAGGGTGCTTTAGGACAAGGTATTTCTTCCCAAAAGAAGGTATGAGCAGGCTGCATTAGTTCACTCTAAAACTTGACTCATTCTAAAGATTTCTGACTGGGAAAAAAAAAATATACAAGAGTTAGAAAGAAAAACATGTGAAAAGAACAAAAAAAACCATCTAGTTTAACATCTAAAATAAAGCCTAGCCAGATCAAGCACTCTCCTACAATTTAGTTATAGTGATCTCAGCAAGACTCAGAGCCAGGCTCAGCTGTGTACGTCAAGTCCCATCAGAAATGCTCCTGGTCTCCATCACTTCTTTTCAATTCACAGAAACCAACATCCTTCCCAGTGTTCAGCTCTTAGCAGTGGGCACCCAAACCCAAGCACACATTAAAGCAGTCAGAGGTTATGTCTTAAGCTGCTATATTGTCAGGCCAGGTGGGAAAGCCTGTTCTATAGAGGTTTCGGAAGTAACATTGAGGCTCTTCCACAAGCCATCTCTTCCAAACACAAATCTTTGCTCAGTTTTATTTTTGTCAAAACAAAGTGTGGGGCTACTTGAACTTATGTGGTAACATCTGAAGGTGCAGATGGGTGCATCTATTTGTCTGCCATCACTAGTCCAAGATTTCTTCCCCTGCTGAGGATCCCATTAACATGTAAATCTTCCCCATCTTTTCCTGACATCTGAATTTTTCAAAATAATTTAGCATCCCTTTTTCTCACCTGCAGGGCAACCCTCTTCCTTTTAAATGTTAATTAAACATTTGGTGGCTTAGCCCAAAGTGTTAAATTCTGAACTATTTACCAGTTTCCCCTCACCCCTTTTCACCCCCCTTCACCTCTCAATCATCATTTTAGAGAAGATCAAACTGCCTTTTGTTCTCCTCCATCAAGAGTTCTAATCAATAACCAAGGATATCAAGTAATATAAAATATCCCATGGGGAGGTGACAGGCAACTTTTGTTGGTGCTTTTTGGAGGTGGACTGCACAGTTTCACTTCTGGGTTTACCATTCAGTCATCACAAGAAAGCTTGGAATCTACTTCACTCTTGTAAAATAGCAGCAGTCATGAAGCTCCACATCCAAGCAAGTACCACCTCCTGCAGACCAGGTTATCCAATATTCTTTGCATACCCTTGGTGATAGCTTGGTTCTACTGCTTAGCAAACACCAATCAGCTTTGACAGGGTCAGGATTTTGTCCTGCGTGGTTTGCACATTGCCTGTAATACAGCTTCAGAGTTTGAAGAGTTCCATTTAATATATTAATGTATATTTACTAGGTTTACACTTTGAAGTAAGAGATGCTAGGAACTCTTATGATACCATAAAATACAAACAACTTGAATTTGAGCAGTAACAAGCCTACAGACAGCTCTGCTGAAAAGCCTTGCTTAAGGCTTCCTTCAGTTTCAGAAGTTTTAGTGCACCACAAGAAGATTCGGACAGCACAACACTGGCTAACCGAAGTCAGTGCCACCCAGCTGCTCCTGCCTGGCAGGGGCTCAACCCTAGAAAACGTATAAATTGAACAGGAAAACTAATGTTTGTTGTGTCAGCTGCACCTGCCTGTCAAATCACACTGACCATTAGAGGTTATTTTCCAAAATCTCTTAACCTTATAAACTTAACAGACAGAATGGTATTTATGCTGCTGCCTGTCAGTGCTGGAATACTTAACTATCAAATCTACCAGTTCGCTCTCATCTCCAGAGGATTTTAACTCATGAGAGAAGTGAATTGGCAAGGCAGATGTTTTTGTGGTGGTTTTCAGAGAGAAACAGATCCCACATCACAGCACAGGGTTTGAAAACAGCATCCCCTCTCTCCCAGAGTACATAAGAATTAAGTACCTCCATTAAGTGTTTACAAACCACATGATCCAACAGGCACAGAGCAATAGGTTTAAATAAACAAAACCAAAGGTTTGTGCAATTTAGTATCAGTGTACACACACATATAAAAGAGGTTTGTTTTGGTCTATTACACAAATAACTGCCTCAGATGCTGTTATGGGCACTCATCTCTGACATGGGACGTTTAATTCCCCATCAGAATCAATTAGCTCATGGTTGAGACTACAACTGCAGGGAATACTAATTAATAACTATTAATTAGTCAATTAAAGGTTGGGACAGCCTGTCAGCCTCTGTCTCAGGTGAGTGTTATACAATAGAAGGCTCACTGGAACAACCAGTTTGAAACTAAGCACATTTTCCTTTTGAGGAAAGTAATTAATCTGCTGCTTGTAATTCTGCTCAGTTTCTTCATTAAAAGCAGCATTCATCTCCCTTTGCTGCAGACTCTGCCCAGCAGATAACCTTCCTCGCTGTGCTCACCTGCGTCACAACACCTCGAGATGCACAACTCCGGTCATGGTCCATTACGTCATCATTAGATCTTGCAACAAGGGGAACTACTGTTTAACCGGCTACCACAGCTAAACGCTGGGCCTGTAACACTGTAGTGCTACTGGAAGCCTAGACTACATGCTGAGAGGAGGGTAGTGCTGAGCCAGGAGACACTGGTTTATGTGTTTGCTAGCTTGGAAGGGGAACCTGCTTCCCCTCCAAGAACCAGCTGACAGCTCAGGAATTCCAGCTGCAAAGCAGGACATTGAAAAGCTCCAAGTTTCAGGTGAGGCCACCAGCGCTTGGAGTTCTTACAAAAGTAGAAGCCACCTTCCAGAAAGCTGGAAGGATGATTTCTGCACAACCTTGCTCACTGAGCTGCTGCACACCTGTGGGGCAACAAGAATGGCTTGCTTCACAAGTATATTAAAACAGCTTGTCAGCATCCCAATATAAAGGAAAGCAGTGATATAAGGACAGAAGCCCAAAGATAGTCAAGGTTTACAAGTAACTTGGCAGGGAGAGGAGTGGAACAAAAATAACCCACAACCCAGGAACATATTCTCCACATTTTTCCCTATCTGAGATTTCATTAAAGCAGCCTTGAAAATAGTCTGTATGAAATCCAGCTGGAAAACTAATTAATGAAAGCAACTGTCACATACTGCTGCTGCAGAAAATGGACACTATGTAAAGTTCAAGAACAGAAACTAATGAGTTCTACTAATTCTTTAAGAGGATATAATCCTAATAAATTCTCTGGAGAAAGCCATGCCGAGAGCAGGCAAAGAGGCTGAAACCCCCTGACCCTGGATCAATCCATGTAAATACATGTTGCACCACTGCACAGTTATGCAATTACAGCACAGAGAGAAAAGCAGATACCAAAAACACTCCAACCATAGCAGCACTTATGACGCCTTCCTCCCTTACAAAAACATTTGTGTTGTTCCCGCCAAGGAAAACTAGCACGGAAAAGGCAATCTCTACTCTATTTCTTTCTGTGTAAAGGAGACAAACTGACCTAAAGATATTTTTTGCCATGCTTTATTTGTCTGCCCAGTGTTAACAATAAGAAAAGAGAGGATGGCCAAGTCACATATGCTATGCCACTCTCTAGGGCCTTTCCATGTACTTCCTCCATGATCCTGATCAACTCTGACGTCTGAGTGAAGAGCACATGTTCCTGGTCCTCCCTTATTCAGGTCTGGGACCTTCTGTCAAATTTGTAGCAGAGGTGTCTTCCCAGAAACACATAATCTCCACCTGCACACCCCGATAGCTTCGAAATCCTCGCTCACCATTTAGTCTAACAAAAAAAATCATACTTCCCCAAAGTTAATAACTTTGACAATTTCAGACATACATAAGTGTGAACCCACCAGATTGGGAGCTCTGCAATTATCTGCCACAGAGAAATGGGTCATGGTTATTTGGATACAAAATAGCTAGAACTTCTCAAAATTTCTGGAAGTAATAAAAGAAAAGTCTTTATTTAAAGCACAGAGGCAAAAGAACAAAGGGAAGAGGAAATTAAAGTAAATCTTGCACCACTGAGCTGGCACAGACCACTAGATCAATGCCAGCACACAGCTCCGCTGTACAAGAGCTCTGCATTCTGATCACTAGCAGTCTGCATGCAAATGCATCACTAAAGGAAGAACAAAGAAAGCAAATACAAATGCATGTGCACAATAATTCAGTTTGGGTTTTTTCATAAGAGGAATTTTATTCCTTGCTTCCTCCTCTGAAAGGTTGTTTCCAATGTGATAGCTCTTTCTGCATTTGCAATATAGCAAGTCTCAATGATCCACAATTACACATTCACATACATGAGGCAAGGATGATGTATCCACCTTTACTTTCAAACAACAAAAATGAATTTTATTAATTCAAAGACATCACACTTTTCTCTAAACATGTATTCAAATAATACAATTTCTAATCTTAAGCTTTCCTCTTGTGAGCATCCATAGTATGCACAGGTGCCTGGACTGGGGTGGAGGGGAAGTAGTACAAGTTTTTGTGAAATTTCTGAAGTACTGAAGGATTCCTACCTCCATTATCGTCAATAGCTGGGCTTTCTGATATTCCCTAATGCCTGCAAGTATTTCCTAATCACTCCATCAAAGGACACAAAGCTAGACTTCTGAACAAGTCGTCAGCTTTTAATAGTCTTTCCATAGTAACTATATTTTTTTTAATTAATAAGATTAGGGAGCAGATTTTTAAAGGTTTTCCAGCACCAAAAAATAGTAGATAAGCATGCAGTGGCATTTTCAAAAGCTTCAGGGAATCCAGATCCCATTACACTCAGACATTGTTTTGTATTTCAGAAAAATACATAAATATTACCCATGTATTTATAGACAGGAGTGAACTGGACCCTAGTCAAAAAAAACATCAGCCATACAGTTCATTCACTCCAAAACAATGACCTTCAGACCAGACCATAGCTTTCCATGAGGCTGAAAGTAATGTAGATTACTAGATAAAGCACACCTCAGGTCTATACAGTATGTGTACTCTACTCCAGCACAGCCACCAAGTGGGAAAGCAGTTTTGGGACTCTAAGCCACAACCTCCCACCTTAATGTTTTTTTCTTCTGTGTCTACTCACAGAAATACCTTTGCAACAAAACTCTTCCTTGCTACATGGACATAGTACATCTTACAAGCACAGCATCAGCCCCTCTCGCAGTGGCAATTCATTCAGATCCTTTGGACACAGTGGCAATAACGCAAGGACCTGCAGTGCACACTCTGCATAACACATGGGGAATCACCTTCCATAGGGCTGGAAAGCAAATGTTTACTGAGGAGTAAACAAAGTCAGTGATTAAAGCCAAGCCAAATAATCAGACACATTTTGTTCTCTCTAATCAAACTGCTGTCCAGATTATCCTTGACATGTGAAAAGATTGAACCTTGAGTTTATTAATTTACTTCTTTCATAACCGACTGTGTGGTGCCCCATTTGTTACATATTTCTCCCTCACACTGTTCCAAGAGCAAATACAAGTTTTAATATTGTTTATGTTACTATCATTTGAAAATTAATAGCTTTTCATATATCTTTTGACTTCCTAGTGGCTACAAGGAAAAAAAATCTTAAATCTATTCAAGGCTAAGTGTCATTTAAACTGCCTCTGATATACATGTATTATAGTAAATTACCATAAACATGCTATGTAGTGATGGTGACAAATGCCCAAAGAGAAAACCCATGTAAACAAGATAAGTAAAACTGTCTTATACATATTTAAGGGACCCATAAATGAGAGCTAGTCATAAACTTGACAAAGGTAATAAAAGATATATGTTAAACTTCATTGCTATAAAGTTCAGGTTAAAAAGGTGATATAAATATTTTAGTCTTTTATCTAAGACTATCATTAAAGATTTAGTCCCTCTTCAACTGCTTTGGGGGTGTTTGGAAGGGGTTTTGTTATTTTTCCTTTTTCACCTTTTTCTTCTTTAAACTTTTGCACCTTCTGTTAGTTGTTTTGAGTTCTGTTTTCTCTCTTCCCATGTTTCTTAGCTTGTTAAATGTTGGTGCAGTATATATATGAACCCACAGAGTTGCTAAAAGACAGCTGCCAGTTATCTGATGAAAGGTCTTGCAAGCACGGGGGGAGGAGGGGGGGGTGAATTTTCTACTAATTAGAAATCTCTGTTAGTGTATTATAATTGAGACCCACAGGCCAGTTCTGAAACAGCAGGGTGATTTCCTTCTCAGCCCGGAGGAAGACTCAGGGCTGTCTTTCATCTGTTGCTCAAGGTCCCAAGCAACCTGCTGTAGCTGACCCTGCTCTGTGCAGGGGCCCTGGACTGGGCAATCTTCAGAGGTGCCGAGCACCCACAGCTGCTCTGCTATCCCTGTTGGAGTTCCTTTTGCCCCAGACAATGGGCAGCCTCCCAGCACTGCTCCACTCCCAGCCCTCTTGAGCATCATTTGACCCTCCACATTCAGCTGTCTAACTGCTTTTTAACCCTTTGGTCACTTCCCCAGCCCTGCCATCCTTGCCATCTCAACAACTGTCATTAAAAAAAGCAGCCTACAGAAGGACAGTGAGATCTCTTCTTAAACCACAGATAGTGCAATTATAGACATGTAAGATGACATGCCTTCCTCCCCAATGTCCCCTACCTTCTGCAAGATTACAAGCTTCAGGAGCAGCTCCTTCTTACCGAGCACAAAGACCACATGAGGAGCAATAGTTCTAGTTGCCAAAAGACTGTGATTTTATCATGGCTTTGTAGTATTTGGTATTTTTCCTAAATTCCCAGGTACTCAAATACA
This sequence comes from Phaethon lepturus, assembly GCF_000687285.1. Taxonomy (NCBI): domain Eukaryota; kingdom Metazoa; phylum Chordata; class Aves; order Phaethontiformes; family Phaethontidae; genus Phaethon; species Phaethon lepturus. Next base: position 22,920 of record NW_010524307.1, on the reverse strand, counting down.
ATATTTGCATAGGAATCTCACCACATTCAATTTCTAGTTCCCAGGGTTGCAAAGGAGACATAAATGTGGCAGAAAGATAGAGAGGACACCTTAGGGTCTAAAAAAAGTTCAAAAAATATTTTTTAAAAAAGGAAAAAAAAATAAAATAAAAACCCCAGATAAACTACTTATTTCTTAAGGTCAACCTCAAAAATTGTGGCATGGCTTCTAACCTTTTATAAGTTAGGCATACCAGCCAGCACTAGATACAAGTGCAGACCCTTATTGTGGGCTTGAATGTTCAACATCCTGATGCAGAAACACAGCTGCCACTGTTTTACACCAACATCTGCCCCAGCACAATTTAATGACAGATACTTATCCTTATATAAATAAATATATCCCCAAGGTGCATAACTTCCATGTGTAACATGGAAATAGCTGTTAAAGCTCATTACATGTACACTTCATTTAAACATCATGTAGCTGTTGATTTTGGGTTTATTTTCCTGTAGCCACCTTTAAACCTAAAAAAAAGGAAAGTGAGGTTGATTTATTTCATCTACAAGTTCGGGACAGATCTTCATAATCTACTCATTATCATGCAAAATTCCCCTGGAATACTGCAAGAGCATGTTGATATTTAGGGTCCTGCTCTTTTGCTCTGCCTCTCAGTGATTTCCTCACCAAGTCAGCTCAACCTTCAAGTGTTTCCCCTCTCACCCCCAACAGCCACTCCTGATAATTGCCTAACTCTGAAAGCCAAGCAAGGTCTTTTCTGTCTTATATTTTAGTAGCAGCAGACTGTGAAATCAGAGGTTAGTTAATAAGCCATCAGGACAACCTGGACTGTCACTACAGCCCTGGCAGAAGTAATAACACTGATTTAGCCAGCTAAGCAACAAAACGTAACTCTGAATATACCCAGGTAGCAGAAACCTATAGAGTAGAAAAAACCTGCCATCCATGAGCAAATGCTTTTGAGTCAAGAACCAGGGGAAGAGACACTGACATTCAAAACTATGCTGAAATATTTTGCTAATAGAGTTAAATTTCTGGTGTTCATTCTAGATCCTACACTTCAGGGGAACAGAAGAACTTCTTCCACTTTTTTTTTTCCTGTTTTGAGCTTTTCTTATTTAATTCGAGCAAAGATGGGACAGAACCAAGGCCCTTGATCCAAATATTCCCACACTTTTCTGCTCTTCAAAAATCAAAATCTGTACATTTTGCCTGTGATCCATCTCTCCCTTCAGTGACTGTCTCAGTTTCTTGCATTCCCTCTGAGCCTGCTTGCCAGTTTGTTTATTTTCTCTTCATCAACTTTTTGGGGGAAGAGGTTATTTCATTTTCCATCAAGTCTCTTCTCTCTTCCATCAATTCTTATTCCGTATTTTTCCCTTTTGCCCTCACACAACACTACACACATTTTCCTCTCCATTAAGTTAACTCACAATTCATCAAGATTGTGCACTCCAGAGCCAAACAGATATGGAGCTGTTTTAGAAAAAAAGGCAGGGATTGCTCCAGCTTGCTAATAAAGGGTATCAATCTTGCTCCCTTTTAAATGAAACATGTTGTAAGCATCTCTTAGTCACACTAATGAAAGTATTTTGCCAAGTTTAAACCTAGCATGAGTCCCAAACCAAAATGTGGTAAAAGAGGGGGGCACCGCATTGAGAATAATGGACCTATATTTTTAGTTCTTCTAATACATAATATCCATTAACTAAGAACCTTTCTGGGCTAGGAATAGGATAACATACACTTCTGTACTTGAAATGGAGGGCCAGGACCCTCACTCCAAGTGTATATATAATGGCTCTGCAATGTTTTCATGAGGTCAGCGTAGAAAACATCTCCTAGCTGACCACATCTATGAAAGTCTTGGGGAGGGGTTAGGGATTTATATATTCAAAGCCAGGGGACAAACTTAACTCAAACATCCTTCTTTTGGAACTTCTCTTGCATTCCCCCAGAGTAACCAGTACTGACACTTATCACAAAATACTCACCTAACTGGATGGTTCTCTAATCTCACATGGCAACTCAAGAAGTGCAGTTCCCATCAAGAACCATACATGTTCCCTGTACACACAGGGGAAAAGGGCCTCTAAACTGCTTCAGGAGGTTAGGGCTTTATTTCCAAGGATGGAAGAAGAGCTGTGTGCACATGGCGGAAGACTGCATTTTTGAAGTCACTTCTCTTTCCTGCTAACATTGCTTCAGGGACTTAAAATCTCTTCCTCCCCTCCCCCCCCCCAACTCTGCTTTCCCAGTTTCTTCTTTATCTCATCCCCCCACCAGCACTTAATGAGCATGTATAGAGTCTAATGCCAACTGCGCAGGCCATGACTTGCTCTGCAGACTCTTTATATTCTTTACCTTACATTTCTCAAGACGGGAACTGCAGAAGAGCTTTTCCCCTTTTCCAGCTGTAAGGGTTACTCAGCATGGGCCTGCCAAAGCCAGTGTGCATCCTTTGCTTCTCCAGCATCAAATTCTGTACAAGGCCACACTGGGGCTCTGTCAAAGGGCTCAAGAGCAAAGGTAACAGGCAGAACTGAATTAACTCCCCACACACCTCACTGTTCTTTTGAATCTTTCCAGTGCTCAATTCCCAAGTTACAGATGCATTATTGTAAGCAAGAAAGATGCAACCACCTCAGCCTTATCTGGTGTCTTCCCCCACCTTCCATACCATTACAATAGTCTCAATTACTGCTCTGAATGCCTTGTTCTCCCTTATTCCCATGAGAGATCTCATTTGCCTTCATCCTGAAATAATATGACATGTTATCACAAATTACAATTTCTCCATCTCTCCTGGGGAGTATATTTTATACCCGTCTCCTTTTCTGCAGCTCAACAGGACCGATCTTTAAGAACGACTGAAAACAGAAAGGCTGGCCTACTTGAGCCTTCATATTATAACTTGACAAAAAAAAAAAAGATGGGAAAAAAAGCTGTCAGAATACAGGATTTTAGCACCCACAAGTTCACAACTGTCAAAGAGATCAACTCATTTTGATGGGACAGTGTAAATAACACTTCTTACTTTGATAAGCACAAAACATGAGCTGTGATGACAATATAAGTTGTTGTGGTTGGGTTTTTTTAAATGATGAATGAACTCCTTGGTTGTTTTCTCTCTTCCGATAGTTTTGAAAGGAGAGACTATACAACGGCAGGGAATAATTGAATTGTAAAGACAGAGGCACAGATGGATAACAACTCTGTCATTTGTTCCTGAAACTTCCTAAATGAAATTCACATCAAAATGTGAAAATCTGTAAAGCATCATTAATTTCAAGTGATCAGAGTAAGATTTTAAGCAGGAACTATGAAATAGTTTCTCTGTGTACTCTTCTGATGTCTTTCCTATTTCATCTAATTAACAATAAAACAGATGTCCCGTGACAAAAATCCGCTTTTTCATCCAATAACACTCTGACAATCTAAAAATGCCAACCCCTTTGCATATGTAAGTTAAATGTCACTAGAGACAGTTGATGCAATTTAGAGATAAAAGCAAAGTGACTATTAACATTGGCTAACTAGTTACAGGCATACAAAAAAACTGTTGTCTGCCCTTCAGAGTTCAAGATCTCTAGTGCAGTGATTTTTGGACTAACCCTGTTCACAGTTCTTAAAATGTAATCTTACAATACTCAAGAACGTTAAATTTATATGTATTAAGATTACACTATATGTATTAAGATTACTGCATATGTAATAATACCAATTTAAGTACTCAAAGCTCTTATAAAGGCTCATATTCTGAAGTAAAATTGGTCCGTATTTGCTGTCGCTTATTTGTAAAAGCCAGGAATAAAGATTAAACTTCAACTCAGAAAAATAAACCAGTAATATAATAGCAAAAAGGACCTGCTTTCCTTTACCTGACTACATAAACACGGGAAAACTCACAGGATTGGTATGAACTTACAATACAGGACTCTCATATTCCAGCACCATGAACATTCACTCTTAATTACACATTGGAGTCCATACCTACTGCTAATTTACCACCTGCCCACCTCTAGATGATGTAAAGGTAGTTCACATGCACATTGACATCAAGGGCAGGAATTCTCCATTTGTTTATTTTGTTGTCAGGAATTACACACGGAGGAAGGTGGTCAAGACTGCTTCAGGTAGAGATGCCTGTTTTAGAAATAGTCACAACCTTCAGTTTAAGAATGCCTCATATGTCCCCTCAAAGAAAATGAAGTTATTTTTGACATTCAAAAGATACTCCTTAGTACAACACAATTATTCTGAAGGTACTACATCTCTTTATGAGATGTGATATACAGTACTCAGAAGTTAATCATAGTTGCAATCATATGTCTTTTCCAATTCACACAGTTGTATGATTGACAGAAACTCCCAAAGCAGAAGTCAATTAAGTATAATTTTGATTCTCATAAGACAAGTCTGCCTTTGGTGTTACAATAAAATCAGTTCTGAAACACAGATAAAATAGATATTAAATAATGCAGTCTGCAGTTGCTCAGATAGAATAAATGCCACCAATAATAATGCTGCCACTGTTACCTTTTGCAGACTTCAGAGTCAGTTTTCTCCCATATTGAAATACAAATATCTCAAGTTATAACCTCAAGTTATAGGATACTATGGGGCCAGATTTTCAAGCTTTTTAGGTACCTGAAAGTGCAAAGACTCCCAGGGTTTTTCGGAAACTCCAAGACTCCTACTCCCAATGAATGAAGACTAGTTACAAACTGATCCTCAGATTATGAGAACTATGAACATATATATTGTGGTGGCATCACCTTCAGCAGATAATGTCTGTGACACATCTTCTATATAAAAAAGTGCTTTGTTAATGCTGGGTACAGGGATGAAGGTACAGCAATGCACTGGTGTGTGGGAATAATCACCATGATTTCTCGTCCAAAAACCTTGAGAACTTCTGTATAGTCATAATAGTACTTATTTTAATCAGTTAAATACTGCCCAAGATTTGATCAATTCACCCACTCTAAATCTTTCTTGCCACACTAAATCCCATTTAAGCAGTATACAGTTCTTCCACACAATCCATAATCCACCAATGCTTTTCACCCGCCACTCTCAGCACAATGAGGAATAAGATAAAAGAGCCCTTGAGTTTGCCACTTGTGAAGTGGCCTCTGCAAGACTGGGGTCAGGAACTAACGCCATCTCCCCTTTCCACGTCCACACCATGCTGGACACAGAACTGTTTCCCATTACCTGTTTGTTGTATCTTTTATATATATCTTATATACCTGCTTCCTCTTCTATAACAGTTGGTGACAAAACCCTGGCAGCCATTGTAATCACAGCAATAGCATTTTAGAAGTACAGACAGCTTTGCTCCTTTCAAGCTCTTTCATTTTGCTCTTTTTATAGAGAATACAGTCAACAGAAAGGATAAAAAGCCCCAAGGTATCATTACAGACTGGCTTACTACAGGAATGGACTAGCCACCACACAAAGTATTTCTAATAAAGGCACAAATTTCAGAAACTCAGTTTGCATTCTGTGTCACAAATACTCCCATGGCATATTTAGATTATGGTCTGCTTCCCTAACATGTTATTTACAGTTAAAACTCAGCCAAGAAATGTATACAGTCCAGTGGAAAGTGTACATTTAGTGTCTACATCGGGGAAAACACCATCCGAGAAGCCTGATGGCAAGTAAAGCTGAACGTTAAGCAAAAGAACAAGAGAAAAACGGGTCTCAAAATTAGACAGCATCTGACAATTGAAGGCTAGACCACACAGAAGTGCCGCTTCATTGAAGACCTGAGACAATCGGTTGTGGCTTTAAATACGGTCTCTGCTGCTCTCTAGTGGCCTAACACTCACCCAGCTGAGCACATCGGACTGCTGGAAAGTGGAAATAGTATCTCGGCCTCAGTTAGGAAGTTATATTATCAAATATTAACAACCTCGAAATGTGTAGGCTACTCTTATTCTATTTCCATGGCCCTTTGAGTTACGGAATCTTGTATCTTTTTTCCTATTTCGCACTATTTACCATAAATTAGAGCAATGCTGAAACATTTTTATAGGTCACTAAACTCTTGAAGGTTGTCAGTGGATGTTTCCAGTATGCATAACATCATGGGCTAACGAGGCTTTTTGGACATTATTGCAACAGATGTGAAGCCACCCCAGCCCTTCCATAAGAAGAAAAAAAAAAGAAAAAACCCACAAACACCAACACACACATACAACCTAAGGAACCCAAGGAGTTACATCTCTTTACTCCAAAGTACAATACAGGAAGATGCACATATCACATCACGCTGTCTTACAGTACTACAAAAAGCAAATCTCAAGTCTATTTGTGCTGTAGTCACAGCAGCAGAATTCAGGACATTGAAAACCACCCTCCAGGTCTGAAGTACAGGCGCATTCTTCTCTACTCTGACTTGCATTCCTGGATTAAGATCAGAGGGGAAAAGGCAGAGAGATACTATGCAAGAAACTTGTGCAAGGTCACTGCAATATTTATTTTATCATTGTATTTACAGATCCACCTTGATTGCAGTATACCTTCGGCCTGATTTGCCTTCAGTGGGTAACATAACACTATTCCTTACACTAAAAAAACATGATATTAGAAATATTACACAGGACATGAACAAAGCTTTTCTCAGACCAAAAAAGTAACAAAAGAGCTAGAAAGTGATTCACATTATAAAAATCACCTTTCTGTTCACTCACCCACCTATATTCCTCATCACCATGATGAATTAAAAGTATTTCAAACTCCCATGAAAGTATAACCAGAGTGCCAAGTAAACACATTAGCCCAGAAGCACCATAAGTAGCTCAGCACACTCATGAATGAACAAAAAGCCTCTACTAGTTATGACAGACAAGTCCGGCACTGGAAATGGTTTCTATTTTTACCCCAATTTCCAAACAAAATGTGGTTCATGCAATCGTACCACATGCAAACATTGTGTGTCTGCCATCTGCATTAGTATCACTACTCTGTCTAAATAGCCAGCTTCAGCCTAAGACTCATAAATTATGGAAATGCATAGGAACTTGGTTCACAGAGCAAGCCTAATAGGAGAGAGTCTCTGAAAGTGCTCACTCACTGCAAAACTTCCAACTAACATCAAGACATGCACATAAGGCTAGAGGCTTTATTGCTAACTCCTCATTTTCTCTGTGTTACAATAACCAAGTATAGTTAATACAGTTCCAATAAGGATCTGCAGTTCACTGCATGCTTCAGTCTACAATCCGTATCGGTGCAAAATAAAGACATACAAATTAAAATATTTTTTAAAAAACAGTAAGAATCAAACTTTGTTTAGGGACCCTGTTATGCTGCAAATACACAGAGTAAGACGATTTACCTCAAAACAAATGGAGAGAGAAAGCAACTGGGTCAGCAAGAAAACAAAGTGGGATATGACCAGAAGTGGGTGGAAAGGGGCCAGGCGTTGTCAGGAGTTGCCCAGCAATAGGCAGGAATCCCACCTCAGCCTGGGTCTATGCTAGCCTAGACATCAGACAGACCCACAGAAATGGTACCTTGCCCAAAGCACTGTGAATTTAGCAAAAAAAAAAGTGGGAGACAGGAGAGAGAATATGTGAGTTGCTGTTGAGTATAAAGCTGAGAGTGGATCTGAAGTCATCAGATGATTGAGAGTCAGTTTAACATTTGTGGCATATTTGTTTTCACCTAAATTAAATACAGACTTTTGAAAATTGCAGAAATAGGCCTTTTTATTTATTCAAATTGCCTTTCAAACTGTGTTAATAAAAGTATTGCATGACATTCCCAGCTGCTGTTCCCTTAGTAGCTGGAATTTTCTCCCTCTGTCAATTTCTAGTGCTGACATTTCACTTTTTTTAATCTTTGGGCTCAAGGCAAATTTTTTTTCACCCTGATTTCCTTATAAATATTTGGGGCTTGCTCCTGCATTCCTTGAAGCCAGTGAAAATCCTGAATGAGCAAGGAATGCAGAACCAAACCACAGAGTAATTTACATTTTCTATTTTACTCACTTTGAAAGTCCCTGAAGACATATCACTCTTTATTACTACAATAAAACATTTCTAATTCACTCAAGTGAGTTAATGACTGAGAATCCTCCTGGATATTACTGAACTGGCAAAACATAAATGATTACTGTATTATTTTCTAAAAAGCAAAGTTAATATAAGCTTTTTTTCTTGATAAGTATACCTGTATTTGATTACTTGTTAGTGGTTTACTGCTGAATAGCAAAGCTTCTGTAGCATGCCTGAAACCTCAATGTGCAAGGCTGCAAGAGATCTATAAACTTTTCAACCTTAAAAACATGGGGAGAAGCCATCACCTTTGGGTGTATACAAGTTGTGGAAATTACTACAGCTGAGATTAATCCCACTAACAGTCTTTCCTTTTTGCTTACATTTCAAACAGCTCAGTCAACAGCAAGTATTCATCAAGGCCCTGACTTCAAGCACATGTCTATGAGAAGGTTTATCCTTGCTGGGTCAGTTTTATTTACCTGTTACATATGGTCATAGTAGGAAATTATGTGCTGACTTAGGGACAATTTGTTGTTTTTTCCTAGCCTAACACCTACTCAGCACAATGGACCCTTATTGCTGCAGGTGCATCTGGCTGCGCCACTAACACAAATGAAGAGTCTTTTAATTTCAGTGTAAACTCCTCGTTTACAGTGGCATGGAGGCGAATCGCACCGAGGATGCGGGACTGTGCTGGCTCCACACAAATCACGGTAAGAAACAGGAATATCTGAAGCACCAGACCGGTTTTGACCACACAGTGGCAGCAGAATCAAGACGCTGCTTAAACAAGTCCTACAACAAGCGTGTTACAGGAGCAAACTTCCACGAGCTCTTCTTTGGGGAAAGAGGGAAATACTCGTATAAAAACACATCAGATGAGATGTATAACTGATAGCTGTAGGAAACTTCCCAAAATTTAAGCAGTCAAATCACCAGTTCCAGCCTGAGACACATGACTTGGAGACAACTCATTTTGCTATAATGACCCAGTGTATGTTTTGAGCCTGGCTGAAAGTTGTGCCAAAGAACAAGCTCTACCACTGACTGCCTCCTAAGAGCTCCAGGGAAAGGGTGAAGAAAATAAAATTAAGTTCCTTACCTGACAAACTACTGTAAACACAGGAAGAGGCAAATCCCATCAGCATTGTACTGGAAGCCTTCAAGAAACATTCTGGAGCAAATGGTTCCAATCCAGTTAGTTGCACAAGGCTCTTGCAGTTCAATGGGAGTTTTGCTCAGTCAAAAGTGAAATAATTACTAAATTAATTAATAAACAACAATAAGCACAAGCAGAGGGCTTGATCTGCTTCCCACTTGCATGAGTAATTCAGGAACAACTGTCTCCATGTCCAAATGTTTCTATTTATGCTACCCACCGCCAGTGGGACAAACAAACTAGCTTGGAACCACAAAGGTGCAAGGTCAGCCGTGTCTCATTCCTGGCTGTCATCAGAAGAAAGCAAGCACAGGACCTCCTCCCTACCATCAGATAGTCAGTCCTCCACAATGGAGCGATATGGTTGGACCTGATGATCTTAAAGGTCTTTTCCAACCTCAATGATTCTGTGATATCCCATGACAGTCTGGGGTCCTTTTGTGCAAAGGTCTTAACCCAAGGCAGCAGCACATCTCAGCTGTTGTACAACAGCAAAAGTTAACATAGCTTAGAGCCTGCAGGCCCCTCCTCCAGGCTGCATGGTCCATGCTACACAGCATCCACGTGTCAAAACATCCAGTGCAAGACTCTTACACTATTTAAATGGAGCAAACAAGAGGCAACATGGGAAAACAAATGCCAGATGGAATGGAGGAGCAGGGTGGGGAAGAAAAAAGCTCTGTGGTCTGCAGACTCCAAAAAGCCTCTTTGAGGGAATGGACTGAATGGTAAGGGTGGGAAGGAGAGGCAAGGTAAGAGATAGGGAATTTTCCCCTCTTGCTCTACAGCCCTGCAGAGATCCTGTTCCAAAGCCAGCACTGCCCAACTCTGCACACCCCTGCTGAGCTGTTCTAACTCCTAGTGGGACAGACTTCAGGGTAACAGCTTGGAGGGATCAGAAGAGCCTGGCCTAGGAAGCTGCCACAGAGCAGCGTTGCACACGAGCCAACCGGGAACAGCACGTCAGCTTCTGCAGCAGTTAGGAAGGAAAACTGTGGTTTCTGGAGCTTCACTGCACAAGAGAGCAAAACACTGTAAATTAATTAGCTACTCTCCTCTAAAGCAAGCACATTGCTGCAGCCAGGTATGAGGCAGGAAATGGTGAAGCGCTGTCTACGGGCAAAGTGAATCATCCACAGCATTAAACAAGCTTGTCAGAGGATGAATGCATACAAACTTCGAGGAGGAAAGAAGCATGTATGCACCATGCACATTTTTCAGTTGGCTATGACCATTTAACTGAACAAGGAGTCATCTGCCTTAATCATTACTATTAAATTTATTATTCATTAACCACATAAATTATTTAAATCTAAAACTACAGATCCTGGAAGCCAGTGTGAGACACTGGCTGCTTTCAGTTTCTGATAGTTGGCAAGAGCTTGTCTTCTGGTACTGCCAACCTGGACTCCTAAACAACACATCAGATCTGGTCTTGGACTGCTTTAAACATAACATTTTAATACCTGTGTAATTCCCTTCATTTTATCAGGCCTTTATGGTTGATGGCTTCATTTTTTCCTCCTCAGACAGATGGCTAAAAGTGTGCTTAAAAGTAAAATCTGAGGTTCTCATGGAATACCAGGGCTCCAAGAGTCAGATCTTACAAAAATCCTTTCAGTACTGCAAGATATTCAGAGAGTCACTAACCTTGGCCAGTACTCATAGTCCCTGTTTGCTAGATGCAGTAATTGTTCTTGTTTCTCTCTTTCAAACGCTAACTAGCTGCTGTACATGAGGAACGTTTGGGCTGAGAAGGACATGGTACTTCACCTGAGCCCCAGGTAACCCCCTTGAGCCCACAGGAGCTCTTCCGTAGAGCAGGAAGTTTAACCAAAGCCTTCTGAATTGCAGTCAGGTGCCCAGACCACAGCACCATTTTCTTCTGCATTTGCTTGCAAGAGGGACACCTTAACCTTTGCGCTTTCACTACCAACATCTGAACAAGAGCTCAGCATGCACGGCAGGCACCTTTAAAGTTTTATACAAGATTGTTAAAACAAAGAGGATTAGGAGAAACTAGCACTATTACAAACCCAATCTCCTGCATTCTCCTAATCATCCCTTTGAGTCACTCTTAAGAGAAAGGCAGCTTCTTGAGCCCTTTCAAGCATCCTGCACTGCTACTTGCTAACTAAATCTCAGGAAAAAAAAACATGCTGAAGAAACACAGTGCCTAGTGAGATTTTTTCCAAAGGGATTTTAACAGCAATTAGGTAGAAGACACTTTGAAAACTATATCACATGCAGTCCCAGGAATCTGCTACCTAACGTAGAGAGAAGGGCTGAAGGTTTAAGAACCAGAGCAAGGGACAGAGTTACTGAAGAGATTGTCTTAAAGACAGATGTGTTAATTAAAGTACAAACTAGGTGGATGAGAAAATAGTATTGCTACAGAAGGACAAAAAAAGAAATACCTTCTTTTGGTCAGATTATGAGCTGTTCATTAAAAGATTTCTGTCTAAAACATGGCATGTTGTTCTCTGGCCTAGAGTATTTTCATGACAATGATATTTAAAAAATACTAAACACTGGATAACAACTATAATATTAACACAAAAAAAAAGAAGAAAGGCCTGAACTATAATGCTCAGATCCAAGCTCCTCAAAAGTTCTGGGGGTTTGGTTCCCTTGGCCTCACTCCTATGGGACTGTGATATATCTGAAGAAAATCTTCTTTAATTTTTCAGCCTTCTTTTTTAGATGGTATTTTCTGGGAATGCAGTTTCCTATTTTTGCAATTCTTTCATAAAGGGAGAAAAAGAGAAAAATATTTGTAAAAACAATACGGAATATTACTTTTAAAACAATAAAAGTGTAAGGGGAAGATGGGGACAAACACAAGATTTGAGATTACTTTCAACTTTGACCTAGTTCAGGATAGATAACTTACTTATGGGGATCAGATATGCCCAGTAACTTACTCTTATACTGTTCATGGCCATGTGACTTTTTCAAGTTATTAATAGATAACACTGAGACACATATTACGTGGCCTGCCAAAACTGTTCTTTTTCCTCTGTGAGGAATTATTTCCCCTAAATAAGTCAGCTTTCATTTTGGCAGAGATCCAATTAATAAGGTGAAATTCAATATGTATGTTGTGCATCCCTTTTGCAGTTCCTTGTTTATATACTGGGGTGCACTTCTGGAAGGGTAAGGAACCCATTGGTTTATAGTCAGATAAACATGCTTGGTTATCAAGAAAGAGATGGATGAAGGATGCAAGAAAAGTGAGACTAGTGACTTTTATTGTATGGTACTCAGGCCTTCACTGAGGTCAGTAAAATAACATGAGATGTCTCAAGAGAGCTTAAAAAAACCCCAAACTTTCTCAGCTATATTTTTCCTAACTATAATTACTTTCCTCTTGACTAGCAATTATACTGTGCTGAAATTACTATAGTATCAGTCTTTCCATGTCCGAGCAGCATATTTACTAGGATAGTACTCATCTGCTTTTCCACATCAGTATGAAACAAATTTCAAATGAATAAAGTTAATAACATGTTATGACTGTATTTTTCGTGAATGCTTAGAGCTGTCCAAAGCACACAGAAAAAGCAATCCTGTACTGTAAAGACTGCAAAGTCTTCAAAGCTATGGGAAATGGGTCAGTATGAAAGTCACTGAGACCATTCATATGCATGAAATAACACAGATAGCAGTTCACAAGCTCAGGTCTAAAATACTGCCTTTGGTATTTAGAGTTTAAAATTGGATCTCAGATACAGAGCCATGTGGTCTACTACACAATTTCATGTCTTACCTTCGCAGCGTGGGTTTCACAGAGCTAGTTGTCATGTTTTTTGGTCTTAATGTCACATTCTAATCTCTCATATGTATCGTTATCTTCCTAATTGACACAAAACAAAACTTCATCACAAAGCATCATTTGGTCTCCTGATAATAAGTCTGCCACAATCAGCACCTCTGCTAAATTATCCTCAACCTTAAATCAACACATGGTCAGCATGTGGGACATGATGCTGGGTGAGCTACTACATTAGAAAAGTTAATTGGTTAAGAAACTACAAATGGTAAATGAATTCAAAGGCAAGGTAGATATATAGAAATATGTACATAAACATATACACACACAAAGACTACTGTCACTGAATTCAGCTATCACTTGGTTGCAAGGATCTACTGATTAGTCTTTTGAAAATATGTTGCATAAAGAAATGGGCAATATCCCATGATGATTTCAGTTTTCACAAAAGAACATGAAAATGAAAATAAAATTAGCAATGTAATTTACCACGGTAAGAGGCAGCATATGCTACCAGGTTTGCCTTATCTCAGATTCAATAGGTGTTTCTGATGATGTTTAAAAGCATTAAGTCAATAGTATGCCAATGGCATCCCAAAAACTCAAGTAAAACGATCCTCACACCTTGCTTTCAACAGCTCCTCTGTGTCTGGTCCAGGCAATGCCTCCTGCCCCAGCTGCCATCAAACACCCTCAGTGCTCTTCTACAACACTGCAAAGAAACCATGCATGTGTTTAACTGAAGTCACTTAACAAAAGCTAGAAGCAAAGCCACACACATGAACATAGGTCATGTGAGGGGAGGGAGTGGGTTCCTTGGGCTGCAAGGACTAATTTAATCCCAGTGGAAACTTCTCTTGGGGGCAAGAGGCTCTGAGGGAGGAGGCCTAGGGCCTCCTCACCGCCATCTTGTTTCACTCAGGGAGTGAAACACTCACACGGGGAGACACCAAATGGAGCCACTATCTCAGCCGTGGCACTGCAGTCAGTCCTGCAAAAGGCTGAGCAGGGGGTGTGGGTATAGCTCAGCCTTGCGACCGGGGGATGAGTTGCTGGATCACGAAGGAGGCAGGGGGACACTATGGCTGCCCCTCATCCAAAGGGGACACCAGTCAGGTGCAGCCAAGCTGGTTGTTTCTGCCAGCAGACAACCAAGGTGGGGAAGAGAAGCAAGCACCATTCCCCAAGAAAATCTCCCTCAGAGGCAGATGGAGACAAACCTGTCATCCACGTGTTTGAACGGTCCTGCCATAGGGGCTGCTGGCTGCGCCTGGCCCCACAGCCACCCCCGCTGCCCCACCGTGTGCCGAGGGGAGGCAGGAGCCCGCCCAGCACCCCACAGCACTGCCCAACACAGCCGCCTGCCGAGGTCATAGCCACAGGCCTGCTCGCGGGTGGGCTTTGCTGCCCGTTCTCATGGGGAGTGCCACGGGATTTTTAAAGGCTGGCAGGGCTTCAAAGTTTGGCCTTCATCTTTCCCAAGAAACACGGCACCTCCCAAGAGCCGTACGGACTGCCCACGTGCCACCGCCCCACGTACCCACCTCCCAGCATGCAGGCGCAAACGGGCCCTCGACATGGCTGGGCCAAGCTGGGTCCTCTGGCAAGGCAAGTGCCTGCAGAGGGGTTGTCCACAGCCCAGCTAACACCCACACCTGCAGTGAATGACCTGCCGCCATTTTCCCTTCTCCCTCCAGCCCTTTCTCCAGCAGCAGGCACTCCAGCTTAGGCAAGCAGCTGCTGCTGCACCTCAGCTTCACACTTCTAGTGCCTCATATTTGTGCTTCACGTTTCCTTTTTGTTCCAGGAAGATGATTAAACAACCTCAAAATACTCAGTGAGAAATTCAGAATGCAGGAATCCTCATTCTTTCTGACAAAGAAGAAGCCGCCAGTTAAGTATTTGAAGCACTGAGAAGCAACTGAGTCAAATTTGCCATCAGTATTTCACACAAAGGTAAAAAAAACACCGATAAGAAAGTGCCTACACGTGATATTATTAGAAGTGTAGAAGAATACATTCTTCTTCTGTAACATATGAGCATTTAAACAGTGCTTTCCTCTTTCAGAGGACACTTGTTCCCCACTTGTAGGTAAACTTTTCGATGAGCTATTTCATTACCTGCTAGCATGGCCATAGAATAATCACAGTCCTCAGAAGCTGAGCTGGCAGGCCAGAAGGAATCAAAAGAGTGAATTTTTGCAGAGATAAAGCAAAAGCTTATAATGATAAAGCAACAGTCATGTGGACTATTCAAAAACAAACAAATGCGGTGGGGTTCTTTTGCTGCCCTCCAAAGCAGTCTGTACTTCACAAGCAACTCAGTGCATTTCAATGAAGGTAGGAAATACTGTGTTGAAATTTTCCCTTC
>NW_010524307.1:1035-7572 GCF_000687285.1 Phaethon lepturus | reverse complement strand
AAAGAGAACTTCAGCCTTTCTCTTCCCTCCTCCCCAGTGTTTGGGAATATAGCATAAAACTCTACAAAATAGCCACCAGACTATAATAAACATGGGTGGTCTCCTAGGAGTAACAAGTCGTCATCTTGACATTTCACAAGCACTTCTAGACATTTCACTGGGCCATCAAGTCTTCTGCAAGTTCAAGTGTTACATTAGGTGGCATGGAGAAATTTGTAATACTTAAAAGACTAGGGTTAGGCCTAAACTTAATACCCTGTTCCCATTTTAAAAAAAAGGTAAAATGCTTGTTGATTTAATTGTACAGTATGTGACTGAAATTATTGCACATTGTATTTTCATCTTACAGCTGACATTCACATAATAGCCTTTTTTTCCCCATGTTTCATCATGGGGGATTGTTTGTTTGTTTTTTTTTAATCTTTGGTCAGGTCTCTCTCTTCCTTTCACCTTCTCATAAAATATTGAGCCACCACAGATACTTTTCCCCCCTACTGTCACAGACAGGATTGTTTGGATGAGACAGCAATTACTCTACATTCTCTTGCCACAGACCACCTTCAATTTTTAAGTCGCATTACAAAAGAAAAATCCTACTTAAACATCAGTGACACACAATGGCCCCATATCTTTATTTTCTTACTTGCCTTTTGTGATAGTTCTGTAGTGTTGCCAGCACCAGAGTGACGTTTTAACAGTGAATCTCATGTTCCCACTTTCTTTGAGCACTCTCTCATTTCCTTCAGACTACAAAACCAAGACAAGTAGGTTTGCTGGACTGCCAACAGAATTTTCCCACTTCCAACAACATGAATATCTCCATTGTTCATTAAATGCCTTTCTGCAAATACTATCCAATGGTATTTCTGTAGCATTAATATTAGAAGCCTGTAGGATTCTACAGATTATGTAAAAAAAATTTTGTATTTTCATACTCCACCACTCCATCCTGTTAAGTCTATTGATTTAATAAAACAAACCACCTAAAATTATTCATTGTTTTTAATCACAACGCGGTATGCCGGTAGGAATAGTCATTTTCACTGCAAGTTCTCTAGGCAGAGAAGAACTCATAATTCATCGTCTGCCTAAGGAGCTCTCTAAGGAGAAGATTTTTACTTCTTCATCTTGTTTGCTCTGCTGGTTGATTGGCATGTATCTCTGTATATAACTATATCTATGGCACAGTGTTATAATAGCAAGGAAAACAAAATTATTACCTCTGCCTGACATTTCATCAGCAGTACTTGGGAAATATTGTCCCTGAAAAACATAGAACAGGGGGTTACAATTAACACTAAGAAGTGTTAATTAGAGCTGGAATGACTTATTATAAAGCAGAGGGTATTTTACTTTTCCATGTCTCACAACGGTATAGCTTCCTGAGTGAAGTCAGGGGCTCTGCTTGTGTAGCTGGAAGTGAGGAAATACATAACCCCTTGTTGCTATACTTTATCACTGAACAAGTACTTATCAACAAGCATATGCTTTGGCACATGTTAGCATATATTCAGGACATAGGTTCTGTTTTGCCATTGTTAGAGCTCTGCTCTAAACTCCGAGGAATTTGACACATTTTAATGAATGAAGACAGAGTCCAGGAGAGCTTGCCTGCAACAGAGATTGCACGCTTAATTAGGACCCTTATTAAAAATAAATACTCAAGTAGTACAAAAGTCAGCAATTCAAGCCTTGTGCCTCATATTGAAACTGGAGACAGTCAATATTAGTAGTCACTTTTTGAAAAAAATTATAAATTGTTTTGAGTAGCTCAAGGTCACACAGTGTTGGCAAATCAGCAGCAGAGCTCAGTACACAAACCAAATCTTCCAAGACCCATGCGCAGTTTTCACTACAAAACCTCACAGCTTCCTTCATTTACAAGATCCCAGTGCTCCTCTGCAACAGCAATATCTCATTCTTATTCCATGAGAATAACCCAGTGAAAGTTAAACAAACCAAACTGCAAAGATAAGGGATAATTGTACCTTTCAAAAGACTTGAGGTAAGAAGTTAATACGCTTTACTTTAAGTGTACCACAGGCAGCTGAAGCATCATTTTACCTCTTTCAAGAATCATTTCACTTTTAGATTAATCTCAGAACAGATCAGGAGCTCACACCCACTGAGCACCAGCAGCATGTTGCTATCAAAAGAAGCACTATGGTGCTGTGCTTCCTGCTTCATGACAATATTCTGTGCTTGGGTCTATGAAGATGCAAAGGACAAGTCCAAGTGAGTCCAGAATCTACGGGTGTAACATCTGAGAGCCCCACTTACACCAGAAATAAAACTGAGAGTAAAAGAAACTAAATCATTGACATTTGTGGCAAAATAAAACCCGACCACCACTAGCCAGGGTGATATACACTAATGAAATATTGTCATTGTTACTGTTGCTCATAAAGCCCTCAAAAGCTTTAATAGTTACAACCTATTTTTTAAAAAAATGAGGAGTAACACTCAGAAACTAAAGATAAAAAACAATCAAAAAGGTCATCTGTATGCAGAACTAAAAAAAAAAATCACAACAGTAGTCCAGGGGGTTAAAATTGCAAGTATTTCAAATTTAACATATGATCTGAGGATCTGTCTGAAAAAAATATGCTCTTAAGGATAAAAATTTCTTATAGATTTTACTTTCATTATAACAAAGTTAATACTTGGATTGGGGGAGCATGAGTTTCAATTGAGGTTGAAAAAAGATTCATGATACCATAACATCGGCAAAACAATAGAGACAGTCAACAAAGATGGCTCTGTGCAAAACATTCACTGAAAATCTCCAACAGGATCCTTTTTGCTGTTGCATTTTGGATGCCAGATGGCTGGAGGGAGTTCCAGCAGGCAATTTCTTAATGAGAGTGCCTCTGCCCAATATCATCGACATCCATCAGATGCAGCATCTAGCCTGCTGAGGCATCCAAGACATTTTACCAAAGACTTCACCAGGTCGGTCTTAGCTTTTTGCAACTTATGGAACATCATTTACTGTTATTCAGTTCAGCCCATCTAATCAGGACTAATTTTTCTCAGACATTTCAGTGATGAGGAACAAGATAACACAGGAGATAAGGCTCCTAGGATAGCCTTAGCTCCCCAGTTGGCCCTGCTTTTAAGAGCACACCTATTGCTCATCGCCTCCATCGCCACAGACTTCTAGCTTAATAGAGCCATTTCCCACTTGAGAGCCAAGTACACCATTTTTCCAGCCCTGCTCTACAGTTAGAAATAAGCCTGCTAGGCAAGCATGTTGACATCCTCATCTTACACAGTCTTTACAGATCAAAGATGTACATATCCTTGCTTGCCAAGATAAAGCAAGTTCTTCTTTCAGTGACCAAGGTACTAAACACTGAAAAATAGCTGAGCTCTCTCCCAGGAGGGAAATTAGGAAGCCAAAGTGAAAGACGCACGGGATCCCAGTGGGCCAGTTAACACACACTTCAGCCTGGCATCAGAAGGCACTTTCACGTAACACTTAGGAAATAAATAATGGTGAAACATGCCATAATGCCTCTGCCAGCTTCTGCAGCTTCCCCACCCCATGGGTGTGGGGTACCTCCTGAATATTTTGATACCATTACACTCCCAGTTAATTACAGTTGGGTTAACTCATTTGTCTGGTGTACTTTGGGCATTATGCTTGTAAACCACGATGGATGAATTTTCCCCAAAATCCAGCAAGTCTTATGCTACTATTTAGACTTATTTCTAAGATATTTTCCAGTGGATCCAAAAAAAGAAATTCAAGTATTGTTTTGGGATCCTTTTCACCCATTGAATGGGAAGGTGGCTATAACATAATTCTTGTAGAAAAGAGAACCTGAAAACACCTCCCTAACCGCTACTGGTCAAGCCAAAGGTTTCATGAAGAAGGGTATGGATTTTAGCTAAGGCTGGGGCTCTGTTTTGCCTGCAAAATCTACTGGAGCGTTTTTCCATTCTTGGCCCCACTGCATTAGGATGATTTTTCTCTGTGTCAAAGTAAAGCTTCAGAATGTGGATAAAAAGAACGATTAGAGAAATTAAATGTAATTCATCCCTCTAAGCAGGAAAAAGCCAAGCATCTCATAACTTCATTCTAGCACACTGGACTGAGCACTGCAATTTTCATCCATCTTTGTTTTGCCTGATCATTTGCCATTTACTCCTATTGAACAGGTCCTTAATTAGATTCTGCTAACCAGTGTGAGATACCTGACTCTTACCTTAGAAAGCAAAGGCTCTTTAAATTATAATCTCCACTACTTGCCCCATTCATTTGGCTAACCTTTCAAGCAGGAGATTTAGAAAACTGAGGAAATCCATAGGTTCTACCCAAGGTAAACCATGGGCTTCCCCAAGCCATGACTCGAAATCAATATCCCGTATCCCACTTACAAGAAGCGAGGTAACATTTTGATACCTTTGTTCCCCATAAAGCCGTTTTGTCCATAAGGCCCTGCTGCAAAAATCCAAGCTCATTCTGACTGTCATCTCATGCTGCCATTGCTAGTCTTGGTTAGAGGCTCACGGTCTCAGGATCCAGCTCCCTTTAGCAGGGGTCATACCCTCCTCCCTCCCAACTCCAGGTCCTGCTGACCTTTAAGCACTTTTCTGGATCTGATGAATGTTTTATAGGGGCCCTGCCTTGCTGGCTCTGCTCCTGTCTTTTTGAATCTCTGTGAAACTCTCCTGTATTCTGGTCCAGGGCTAGTACCCCATTTCACTTCCAAATATCTGATTTTAGCAACGACCTCAGCACTTTAAGGCCGGCCAGCCAGTCTTGTTAAATCTCTCTGTAAACACAAACCCAGAGCAGATCTTTTTAAAAGCCTTTGTAATTCATGCTTTCCATCTGCCTGTCAGGCCACATGGAAAGATCCACTCTGTTTCTGGTTTCCCTTCCATTTCCTTCTTCCCCCCAGGAACCTGCCCTGCTATCACACATCTACTCAAATTTGCAGAGATCCTGCACATCTATTATATTTATTTGCCCAGTTAAATGGTCAACTACTTTCTGAAGAAATCTGCATAGCAGACTTGTAATTATTGATGGGCAATAAGACTTTGGGTAACCTACTTTCAATGGATTTCCACATCTTTTTCTGAAATTCCTCTATGTCTTTATCCAGTCATTTTTCATCCATTCATGTATTAGGGAAAAAAATTAACTACACAGAAACAACCTTTAGCATATCTCTTACAAGCTTTATAGCACATTAATAAAATCAAAACCAAGACAGGAGGGAATATAAGACAGGAAAAAAAACTAAGTCCATACTAGCTACAAGTATATCCAAATTGAGAACATGCCAAAGGATCCATCCTTACCCCTCGCAGATCTGCATTACAGAGTTCATTTAGGCAGAGCTTCTGTGCAAAGTCAGGAATCAAAACATATCCCACATATCACCATCTCTTACAGAAAATTAATCCACAAATCAGTATATGACAACATTTTGCACTTCCAGAACATCAGAACAAGGTTGTCAGAAAACAATGTTTTTCCACCCTGTAGTTTAGCGTTTGCAGGGAGTTAAGATAAAGTCTAAGATAAGACTTTAGCTCCCGCATACAGGTAAATCCAATACTGCACAAAACAACATTCCAAACAGAATTATCCCCCAGGTGGGTGTCTCATCATGCCCTTGTCCACATCTGCCAAAAATCACACCTGGGGTGAAGACGAACACACATTTACGCTAGCATTTGGATAGAGCAGGCCCCAGACTTTGTGATGGTTAGAAATAGTTAGCAAATGGCCTGTTAGAACTAATTGTAATGTCTTCTTGTCTTTAAGCGTTTTGATCTCTCTTGATGTATTCTCTTCCCCATGAACAATCAATGAGTCACTGTAAAAACACCCATCACCATTTTACACTGATGGCCACTCGTTCAGCCCTTGGCCTGTACTACCAGCACACATGTAATTGAAGCTCCTGACCTCTGTACAGCACCCAGCATTACTACATCTGAAATTAAGAGTTTCTTGTAGTTTCCTTGAAGATGCAAATGCTGCCATATAGTATCTCCTCACTTAGCCTGAGGGGAGTATAGTCAAAGCTTAAAGGCTCCCTCAGGAAAGGTACAGTTATAACAGACTTTTAATACAGTCCAAGGAACTGCCTTACACTTTTCATGAATATGGCTGCCCTTCAAACTCAACACCCAGCAAGTGACGCAACATTTTCATTACACTTTTGTAACACGGGCACCAAGACCTTGTTTTAGTCATTCCTAAGTATTTCCACAGCCCTTACGACTGTACCCAAGCTCTCTGTCAGTCCCTCGCACTGCTCTTCTGTGCTGGAATTCACCCCTTCCCTCTTCTCCCGGCTTCTTTCACCTTTGGCGCTACCCAACACCAGAACCCGCACACCTACCTCCTCCAGCTACATCCCCCCGCACCCGTATCACCCAGGGCCAGCCCCTTCATCCCCCAGCCTTTAACCTCTTCCCACCCCCGGCCACGTCCCTCACATTAGCACCACCACCCCCGCATCAGCACCCCACCCTCCTTGCCCCCCGCCCTCCGTCATTTCCACCTAACCC
>NW_010524307.1:495-888 GCF_000687285.1 Phaethon lepturus | reverse complement strand
ACACAGAAATGAGGGGTACTGGCTGAGAAGGAACAGGTTTTACATTAAAACATCTGTTGAAATTAATTTTCTCTTTTTTGCCTTTTTTGTTTGTTTGTTTGTTCTGAAGAAGCTCATTTTGGAGATAAAATGCCAAACAGCATTGATGCAATTTCGGGAGGGGGAAGGGATTGTGGTTTTTATTTCTTGTTTTTCGAACTTGCGCCCAACGGCGGGTTTTCTTTTTTGGGTTGTTTTTTTTCCCCTTAATGAAAAGGTAGAGAGAAATAAAGGGAGGACGGGAAAGGGACGGTAACAGGGCAAAAATATTTTCTGCAACGGAGTTTTAGCATTTATGTTGAAACCCGGGAGACGGAAAGCGGAATGGATTTTCACGCGCCTTAGCTGACGCTA
>NW_010524307.1:0-254 GCF_000687285.1 Phaethon lepturus | reverse complement strand
CAGTGTGGTGGCTGCGGCCGTTGCCAGGGGGATTGTAGGACAGGGGGGGGGGGTGCCCGCACGCTGCGGGGAGGCAGAGGTGTCCCCTCGCCGGGGGGACGTGGGAAGTTTGTGTGCCTGACACGAGTGGCCTGGGAACGCCTGGCCCCGGAGGGGAGGCCGCTAGGGACAGCGGAAGAGGCGATGTCGAGGAGCCGGGGCGAGGGCAGAGCGGCGGGACGGCTAAAAGCCGCTTTCACCCGAAACGATGCCCC
>NW_010524306.1:74760-108415 GCF_000687285.1 Phaethon lepturus | reverse complement strand
CGGGGGCCGTTAGCGGGGACCCCGGCTCTGTCAGTGAGGGGCACAGGCTCTGCCCGGCCGCCGAACACCCCTGGGGGCCTGTGTGTGAGGATATTTTTGATTGCCGCCATCCAAACGGGGGTCATTTCCCCCCCTTTCTAAGTTTTTTGGTTTTGTTTTTTTTTTTTTCCCCCCTTTCCTCAAGATTTCACCATGGGGTGGTGCAAGCCCTGAGGGGAGTCTGCAGGGTGTGGGCCCCTTGGGGCCTGTCTGCCCTTCTCGGGGTGGGCACGGGCCCTGCAGGGGAAGCAAGAAGCCCCACAAAGACATCAGGGACATTTTTGGCCTTGAGCAGGGCTCACCTCTAAGGGATTTTGAAATCAGTGCCAACTTCAAAAAATAGGCAACGCTGACCGTGCTGCGGTGAGCTGTCTGTAAGCAGGGAGGTTACCTGCGGGGAGGCTGAGGTGCCCAGCCATGGGCAGGCAGAGGCAAGCGGGCACTCGCCCACACTGCCTCGCGTGGCTATAGGGCGGGCAGGGGCCTGGCTGGTGGAAGCGTTGAAGACCTACACAGTGGCAGGTGCTGGGTATCTACCGCAGGCCCTCTGCGGGAATTTGGTCTTTACCAGTTTAAAGGGTGAGCTGTTTCCATGTTGCTCATGTCCCAGAGATAAGCGAAATAAAAATATGGGCAGTGTGAACGTAGGGATGTGTTCTTTCTAGGAAGGTGAGAAGGATGGGATTTTTAGCGCAGCCTGGATGTCTAGAGGCTTGGGCTCTTCTTTGACACAATGCAAAGGTGTATGTTCTCTACAGGTGATGATGCATGGGCAGGATCAGCAGCAGCACTTCCACTAGACCAGAGGTACTTGTTGCAATCTCTTTACTGCCTACTTCTCCAGATTAGTTCCTGTGCTCACATTCCTGTGGAATATGTCAATGTTGTCATCCTGCTTACCTAATCGCCCCTCAGTGTGTCAGGTCGCCCTGGTGTACTTCCACAACTCAGTCATTGTTACTTGTTTGGGTTTTGCTTACATTTTTAAAAAGCATCTTTTGCTTCTGGATATCGCACGTGACACTTAATAATTCTTCTGGAAGCGAGGAGCATCTCCTCCCATGCTGCAGGTTGGCAGTTTGCAGATGGAAGCACTACAAGTCACTAGCCCTTTTTTTTTACGCATAGGCTGCAGGATTTGATTTCATAGAGTAAAGGACAAGTCTCAGCAAGGATGCAAAAAGTGTATCACTGGGAGTTTTCACTCCAGGTTCTTGCCTACTACAAGCCATAAAATAAAGAGTATAACCCTACACTGCATTAGATGATGTATTTTTAGTGGAAAGGGACCGTGTTGCTATTGTGAAAGGAACACCACCTTTATTTGAGAAAGATGAATACAAACTTGTGCTGGTGCATGGAGAGAAGAGCAGTGTCCTCAAGGGAACAGAAGGCACATTCCAGACTGCATCGAAGCTGCTGACCAACTGGACAGTGGTCATAACCATTTACGTGACTGAGTGGTAATGAGTTTCTTTTGATGGTTAGCAAAGCAGAGGCAGAGTGGAAGTATGACCGTTCATATCAACTTACACTCAGATCATTTTCATTCTTTGAAAAACATGTTTCTATGACTGTCTTCCATGCTGCAGTTGATTGTGCCAAACAAACTTTTCTGGCCATAAAAAACTTCTTATGCTGGTGCAAGACTCTAGACACCAGTACTAGACTCTAACACCAGTATTTTTGGGGTAAACACCAAGAAGAGCTTTTTCAACAAAAGAAAACTGTTGGTACAGGAACAAAAAAAGTATTAACTGTTATCTATTAATTTAGCTAGAATACCTGAGCAACTTTAGGCTGAAGTTCTGGAGAAGTTTTCCCATAGACTATCAGGGACAAGAACCTGCATTAGTTTTAGGAACGAGAGCGAATGGTTAGTGGAAGGAGTCATGTAAAACAGTTGGCTGCAATAGCTGGGATCCGGGTTCAGCGACTCAGGGGATCCTTTTGGATCCGATGTATCTCTGCGCAGACTATCAAGAGTGCTGGCAGCAGCCAAACACACAGTGACACTTCATTATTTTAGCAGTGGCTGCACTCTGTGAGTGGTTCCATATTTTCTTACTTGCCTGAGCCAGCAGCCTCCTCCTCTCGGAATGAACCCACATTTCTGTCCACCCTCCTTCCCTGCTCTATTCCTCTGTTTCTGCTATCTTCATCTACAGGGCAGACCCCATGGAAGAAACAGAGAAGGATCTTGTTTCTGTAGTGGCTTCCCTTTCCCACTTACCCATCTTTATTATCAGAACAGGAAATGTTAACTTTATTTTACATATATTAACACCCTCGAGGAAGCTATACATATAGGTGAAAGACAGGAGTAAGCTGATGGATGACTTCTGGAATCAACCCTGTGTATGTGCTTGGGGAGCGTGATGCTGACAGATGCAGGAACTGGAAGAGGAACATCAAAAGGCTGCCTCACTCAACATGTGCACCGATTCCTTCAAAAGGCTTTAATTGACACAAACACCGAGAGGAAGGGGCTAGGGCAGGCACACATGCAGGTATCTGGGAAAAAACGAGCAGAAGAGCGGAGGCATGCAAATGATGGATTGCACATGCACTGGGCAGGGGGTACCTTTTTTTTAGTTTGAAAGAAAAGTAACATGAATTGCAGCTGGCTTGCTGCAACTGTAGACATGTCTGAAGCCAAGTTTTGTTGAAGATGAGCGCAGGTCAGCCTCAAATGATCTCTTACTCGTACTTGTGAAAGGAATTTTGCTTAGCTCCAGTTGTCAGGTTCATGGAGAAGGGTGGTGCCGGTGCTGCCAAAAGGAATCAGTGAAAACATCCTGTTCACACTGGCCAGCTTCAGTCTACGTGGAGGAAGGGAATTCATTTTTCTGGGTAGCATCAGTGTCCACAGGAGTCTAGAAGAACCCCTGCCCCCACGGCTGCTGCCCAGAACGCTGGGCCTGGGAGGCTCTTGCTGACTTGAGTATGAGAAGAGGGCAAGCAGTTCTCGATTTCTGAGTTTACACCAGATTTAGCTGGCTTTTCTTGTGTGTGACTGGTACGAGTTACCAGCGGATTTGTACTGTGTGTTGGAAGAAGAGTCAGCCCTAAAAGCTATTATAGACAACAGGCACAGAAAAGATCCATTCCAGACTGCATCGAAGCTGCCGAACAACTGGATGTGAAGTTGTCATATCCTTTTAGATGACCGATTGATAATGAGTTTCTTTTGATCTGCCTGGAGCACAGAGAATTACCTTCAGTGCCTGCCTCTGACTGGCAGGGCAAAGTCTGAATGCGAAATTTCCAACTCACTAGGAGTTCAAGGGAAAACCATTTCTGTTATTAGAACATAATTTTAGCAAGAAACTAGAACTTTATTGTTTAGCACACTGATTTCTTTTCTTATATTTTGAGTTATTTTTCTGTTTACAGTGTGTTGTCATTTGCTATGCCTGAGTGGACAAGAACTACCGTGCACCATCTGGAATGGCAAAGCGTGTGCATAGGTCAAGTAGCTCCCCAAAACTCGTGCTAGTGAAGGACAAAGACTCCGCTGCAGCTAGCAGTGTGGAATTGCTTTCGGTTTTGAAGTAACATGCTGTGTATGTACTGATTGGGAGGACAAAGACTTGTACAGTGAAGCTATTGGGAGAAAAAATACATGGTCATTGGAAACATCTCAGAGGTACCTACCTCAGGTGGTTGGGTTTTTTTCCCCCCAGCAGCAAGAGACAAAGAGCAATGGCCTGCTCACAAGCTTGGAAGGGCTTTTCTGAAGATGGAACAAAGGCCCAAGTCCATTCACAGGGTAACCAACAGAAATCTTTGCTGTTAACTTTGAGACAAGAATAAAGCTATATTAATTGCTTTTTAAAAATTCCAACTGCAAAAACATCTCTGTATTGGCTCTGAACTGACTCTGAGAGAGTTTAACTGAGAGTTCTGGTATTTTAGGGATGTATGTTCATACATATCTATGGCAAAGAGGGCGTATGGACTTCCTGGGTCCATATAGTGAGTTCTTAAACAAGAGGCAAAACTTATCCACTGGACAATTCGTGGAGTCTTTGCCACCTGGGAGAGTCTGACTGGGGCCTTGTAAACAGGGCAGGGTAAGGTTGACAAAGTAGCCAGTCCTTACTCCTGTGCTTCTCTACCCCTTCCCAAAGAACTCCCCCACTGAAACTGGTGGGTCCAGGCTGACATGGAAACATTTCATGAGAAGCATGGACCAAAGTCAGAAACTGGGTTCAACATGCTCAAGTTTCTAGCAGCATTTAGGTCTAAAACATGGATCTGTTTTCTTGGGCTTCTGAGCTTTAGACACAGAAACCAGAATCCAGATCTTCACCGTGCCTTGCACACGTTAAGCCTCCCAGCACTGGTCCAGATAATAGCAAAGAGTCACCATCTGGCTGGATTTTACGGTTTGATGAAGTGCTCAGTTTTAAGGCAAGCACGTGTCTGGCACCTGGGGACTGCAGAGTCCTGATCCCAGTTCTGGCACGATCTTTCTGTGGCCCTGGGCAAGTCACGTCCTCTTTGGAAGACGGAATTCATTGAGTGCCCCGTGGCCCCACTTGAATTGGCAATGGGCTGTAAAACAATCCTCAGCTCCAACCGGAGGAGAGGCCGGCTGGAGGGGCCTCTCAGCACTGCTGAGCCAGCTCCATGCCACCGCCCAGAGACGCTTGTGCTGGGACACAGCTGAGGAGGGCTTGTGCTCCCCACGCTGCTTCTGGGGGTCACTGTGGGAGGGCTGGGAGTCAGGTAGGTCATTTTAGGGCTTATACTCACTTGCGCTAGCGCCATCCTAGCTCTCAGGAGCCTCGAGACAGAGAAAGGACAGACGTGTTCAGCCCCTCTAGTTCGGTTTTGCAGCTGCATGACTCCTAGTTATTCTTCCCACCAGACCTTAGAGGCGTGTTCTCAGCAGGGCTTGCAAACCCATTTTCAGATGCACAGCACTATTCATTGGTTAGTGGTAAAAAATGCCAAACTAATGAAATACTCTTCAGTATTTTTAGGCTTTTAATTGTGATTTACTCCCATTTTGCTATAAACCACAGATAATTTTCTATTTACTATCAGAAAATGCAAGAAATGACATGACAATTTTTCATGGGTCCGTGTTTGTCATTGGTTTTCCTCTTTGTAAAAGCAACAAGTAACTAGGGAGTCCAAAGAATTAAAAGCTCTCTTTGCTGCACATTGAAGGTTCTTTGTAAGCTAATCTCTTGACAAGATACGGACATTACAAACAAAACCAATTGTGCTTAGTGGGAGCCCTTTACTCTCTACATCTTAAAATTATTAAATCTCAGTATGCCTATATTTCATATTTTATCTTCTCTGAATGCCAAGATAGGCCAGTCTGTTTTCATTTTTCTTTATAGTTCAGTTTCCTCATTTCTATGTTTCGAAACATTTGCCTTAAAAAAATAAAAGTAAAAAACTTGTAAAGGTTATGTAAATGACTTGAAGTGAGGCTGGTTTTCTCATCTCTAAATAAGTGACCTGCCTTGCCCACAGTTCCAGAACTGGCTAAAAGACCCCATCACATCCTGCAGCCCATCCCGGCCTTGATTCTGCTTCCCACAACAGAACAGCGCAACTGGACATGTATGGTGTTTGAAGGGGTAGCTTTTAAGTAATATCTTTGTTGTACAGTGAAACAATAGACTTGATTACTGAATTCTAGGTCTGTAAATGGTTCTACTATTTAATAGCATTTAATCCTTCATCTGCAAAGTAAATGTCGACTTAAACATACTATACGGAGTTAGGTATCTCTTCCAACAGCAGCACACACCTCTAGCTTATCTCAGAAAGTGGACTGTATTCAGCATTTCAGCTGGGACTAACACTAGTGACCTTCATGCTGAATAGCATTTCTAGAAAGCCCCTCCTGGACACTAAATACAAGAGATAAAGAAGTTGCAATGGAATGGAAACTTCAGGGAAGTTTTGTAGCCACAGCTCCTTGTGCTAAAGACTTAAGTTTTTGTCATGCGTTCAGAATATTGTATCTCTTTCGGCAATGAGACCAAGTCATGGCAGGGTTGATTCGGGCAAGCCTAGTTCCAGCAGTACAGCCGTTAGCTGACACGAGACCTCTTTGTGATGGCATTCACTGTATAAAAACGTGGGGGAGGGGAGGTTGGCTAGGAAGATAGTTCAAAGGACTGCAATGATGAGGCTCACCAGAAGAAAGCAGTGTGACAGCTCTGAGGTTCTGAAAATGTGTCTTACCTCATCAGTCCATGCGTTCCTATTTTTCCTGGCTGCAGCACGACTCCTTCCTTGAATTGCCACTTTGACCAACCGTATTCCAGGAATCCATAGCCGTTTGTTCCATTTCTGCCGCTGGTTTTGTAATGCGTATTCCATTGCCAACAGAGTACTTGCAGGTGTCTATTTATGATGGAACATAGGCAGCCTCTTAAAGAGAGGCAAAAAGTAAAAATAGGAGTTTCGACTCAAATCTGCACTCAAATAAATTGCCTCTGGTGTATGCACAGGCAATGATGTGTAAATGGAACTGATGTAAGTATCACCAGAATAGCGATAGTGGGTGACCCTCACTTTACTGCCAGGCATGTCTAGTTTCTATCTTCTACTGGACCCATCATTGCTAAGGTTGCCCCCTTCCTCCTAAACTTCAGCTATCACAGAGGATTTCCTTCACCCTCACAAAACCTTTCATCCCCATGCTTTCATCAGCTTGAGGCAGACTAGCTGCAGGTTTGCCCCTCAGGGCTGCACATCGCACAGGCCTACTCCTGAGCACACTCCTCTGCTCCTCTTCTTCATCTCTGCTGTGCCTGCTTAAATTTCTGCAGGTGTAACCGTACACACTGCTTCGTCTTTAACGTCCTGTAGCTCAGACCAGCTAACCTAGGAGACCACTTAAGAGACGACTAGCTAGCAAGAACACCTTCTCCTCAGAGCCGTTTCCTTGAGCCAGGTCACAGCTTCCCCCCCCGGCAGGCTGTCGCCTTTGAGGCTCACTCCCTCTGCTGGTGCACCCGAGCCTCGGCCTGGCCATCTCGGGGAGCAAAGGAAACGGTTGTTCATTTGGTTGGAGCTTTCGGTTAACCTCTTTCCTCCAGTCGGAAGCAGTACGTCACTCTGTTACAACTCTTTGTAAATAACCCTGAGCTGTTCAGATCCTGGTAGAGGTACTTCAAGAGCTTTTCCAATCCAAATGTGCTGGGCTGACAACTGCATTGCCATTACTCCAATCGAAAAAAAAGAAAGAAAAAGGAAAATCTATCCCTTCAGACTGGATTTGTAAGCCCAGACACAGAACTACTAGTTAAAGCATTTTGCCAGAAGCTTAAAAAGCAAGCCTGCTCAGGCTGATACTCATCTCTGCTCCTTAAGCAGCTGAGAGAACAGCAGCAACATGACTGCAAGAACAGTGTCAGGATTGGCATGCACAATTCGGCCATACGAGGAGCCAAGGAGCATCTTTGGACTTCCAGATCATAGGCAGTGCTCTGTATCCTCACTGATCTAGAGGGCTGCCTCTCTCTGAAGCACCCGAACATGGCACATACTTCACCTCAACCTCAGTGGGACTACCCTTTGGCTTAAAAAGTTAACCATATGCTTTGCAGAGTAAGGGCTCAAGGGAGTTTAGGGTACTAAGTGACTCTTAGTTCACCCACTCTAGGCCTTAGACCTCATAACAAAATACAGATGTTCCCTTTCTAAATCCTTTCAGGACATTCAAACCTGCTTCACTGTCTGTGGAGGATTTGTTGTTCTTTTTTTCTTAAAAAAAGTTTTAGCTATACCCATATTTTAGAAAGTTCTAAAGTCCTATGACAGGATACATCAGTACCTAGTGTTTGCAGCCATCTTCTCAGGGCTTTGGGCCAATGTATTATTAAATCTGCTATACTCAGTAGGAATTGAATGGATACCTGTAAGCTGTATCATGCACCTGCTGCATATGCAACCTCTGTTGAACTTCATGGAAACTCCTATGTTTAGCTGAAAGCAGATTCACTGTATAATCACACCATTGCTTGCACACAAATGCACCTGGTCATCGAAATCCCACTCAAAACGTCTGATTTCAAGTTCTCAAGAAAGTAGTTTCATTTCTCTAAGTGTGACACTACTTAAGAAAATTTTAATGCTTTAACAAGATGCTTCAGGAATAGAAAAATGGTTTAGACATTGTAAGAAGGCTTTACCACCCTTATGCAACCATCAACACATATTCAGGCAGTATTATTTTAAAAAATTTATTAGTTTTTCATATTACACTGGTCTGGAAAATGCATTTTTAACCTCTATGAATAAGATGTGCATTTAGCTCAGCTCAAGCCCTAGTCTAGCAAAGCACTTTTGAAAACCAAGTATGGCGTTGCAAGTGATGCAAGTGCTCTGCTGGATGATGGCCTTATTCCACAATTCCCACATGGCCTGTTCACTCAGAGTAATCAAAGCTTTCCAAACTGCTCCTAGTGTATTCTACTGACAGGGTCTCCCCTGTCAACTTAAAAACAGGTTAGATATGTAAGAAAGATATCTTACACTGTCTTGCACCTCCCTTCTACCCACTCAGGTTTTAGAGTTATTCCTGTTCACCAAAATAATCTTCCAGTTATATATGCTGGATTTCAATTTCCGTGAAGTACTTTTTTCTATCTTTTTAATCTTGTTCATTCATTGTACTTAGCAAGTTTTAGCCTAGGTATGATGTTCATTGACTGCAGTTCTTGGAATAAGAGTTTACAGGCATAAGGTATGCGCAGAGAAGACACATGACATGATGATTTGCAGTAGTGGCACCTAGGGAAACAAAGAAAAAGAAAGTCAGATTTGGTGCATTTATTTAGTTCTCATTTAGAGAATAATTTAGACGCTCTGCAGAAAACAAACAGTTGCCACTATCCACCGGTTTCTTTGTCCACCTGCATTTAAACACTGCGCTCAGTCCTAGAAAGAGCCAAGTGCTTGAGACACATTTTAGCGCTTAAGCGAGTCATAACTAAGCCCTTAAATAATCTGACTGAAGTCAATAGGAGCTTAATGTTAAATCTGCACTTTTCTCGGAGGAGAATCACAATGCGCAGTAGCTAACAGGACTGACTTCTACTTCTTCACCACTCATGTAACTGCCAACGCAAGTTCAGCATTGCGTAATGAGAGAAAGTAGGTGAACAAAGCTATGTATTTCTGCAAACATGGTTAATGGTCCAGTTTCTGTCTTATATATATGCTATAAAAAAGAGGCAGGAAGAAAGATGGTTCACACCTAGGTTTTTTCCTTAAATGCAATTTCATCCTATAATGTCTCAAATCAGTTCATATTCCAGAAAAGAGGCACCTCTTGTCTTACATCTCTCTGGGTGAACAAGCCAAGCAGATGGGAAACCTGTAAAACTGCTTTAACACATATTCTTTGGGTGCTTTACTCAAATAATGATCTTAAAATTCTCAGGGAAAGGGATTTTTTGTCATATAGATATAACCTTGACCATATAAGGAATAGATAGGCTATCTATCTATAAACCCATCTTTCCAGTATTGGGACTTAAATTGAATGGTGGTAGCAACTGTTTAAATCATTTGATTTCATACTCTGTGTACACACAAGGGAAATTAAAACCCTTTCTTATAAATATCAGTTTCCAACCTCCCTCTTTCTTCAGTCTCCTGTATATTCCATCTTCTGGCTTTAGAGAGTTGAGAAAGCCAGGCTTTGAGAACACAGAGTGACTCAGCACTCCCCTAATAGTCTAATAAAGCTCTTTTTTTGCTTCTGTGTTTCAAATTTATATTTCTGGAATAAAGTCCTAACAGTCTGAAGATCAAGGTAAGGAAGAATTAGCAAAATTCCTACATGCTTCTGCAGTACAGAATGAAGCTAAGGATCAATATCTACAATAAAGCCAATGCTTAGTCACTTGTTTCTGTTATCAGTGAACTTGACCTAGAGCATGTGGAAGTCTATGGGGACAGGTCCAATAAAGTTGGTTAGTGTTACAAGGTTCTTGGTTATGAGAGTTGGCATTAGTCTTCCAGTTACTTTTTCAGACTCTGCTACTTCACTTTTACAGACATACTTAAAAAATATGTTGAAGAGCTGGTTATTTTCCAAGAACACTGTGGTTGCCTTGACTTCCACATGCTTGAAGTATTTATATTATACACTTTTTTTTTTTAATTTTTAAATTTTTTTATTTTTTAAACCTAGGAAGGTTTCAACCAATTGTACAGAAGCCTTCATTACATTTCTGCAGTTCATGATAAGAAATGAAGCTTCACTTATTCCCAGTAATTGCTTTGGCTTTGTCCAAATCTGACTACAGGCAGTAAGAAGGTAATAGACTGAACTAGGTGCTTCCCTGGAACAGGCTTCTCCTGTAGACACTGTTACATAGGGGAAATGTTACAGCTAGCATGCCTTTAAAACAGAGTAGACCTCAACTACAGATTTAGAACCATTCCCCTAGTCCAAATTTATATTTATATAAGTATTTATAGGGGTATGTACATTTTTATCATGGGAAGAAGTGACCTAAACAGAAGCCATTTTCTGATGATAGCAAGCAACAGCAAGCTTGCTCTCAATAGAAGAAGCCTTGCAAGCCCTGGAAGCCTGATGAGGCACAACTTTTCTTCTATGAGCAGACGTCTGGCATCTGATTACAGCTACCAGGGACTACTCTCTACACCCAGGGTCAAAGCTACACTATTCTGGGCCTGCTTTGCACTTGGATGGGGATCACACAGAAAGGTTAAGGTGCAGTAAGCACAAAACACAAAGCTCTGTCAAACGGAGATCACAGAACCTGAAGTACTTGAAAGACCATTTGGCACTAGAATTGATACTAAACGGGACAGAAGGAAACTGTGCCAAGGCTGAATCCAGACCAGAAACAAATTTTTTCTTCATCTATATTTTAAAATGCTCAACCTCTAGGGATCGGCATAACTTCTCATCATCAAAAAAGGAACAAATTCTGCTCATTGCATTCTGTGGAGTCCTGCCCTTGAGTACCTGTACAAAAGTTGGAAAATTTGCATAAAATTGGCACATCTCAGTAAATTTCTACTGTATTTTTGTATGGGGACAAATTCTGTTACCGCCACAAGAGTTCCCTTCCCCTGAAAAGGTACCAGCTCAAGCTCCCATACTGATGTGGTGTTACTGTCTTCAGAAAGACGTACCCAGTGGCTAGTCCTTGTCTTGGAGGAAGGGCTCACCTTCCTTAAGACAAGTGCCCTTCATGCTAGCCACCAAACAATATGTTTTAAAAAGGTTTCTTGCAGCAATGTCTTATTAATGCCAGCACCACTGAATAGGCCAGTTTGGTAGTTTCTCTTAATGACTTGGTCTTTACTGTAATCGCCATTATAGGGCCACTTGCTTCAGCTACTGGTAGACACAGCATATCATTTAGAAGAAACTGCCTCTTAGTAATTGCTCTCACACATCAGACAGCTTTTCACAGAATCAGATTGCAAGAATGCCTGGCTCTGTCTGAGAGAGTAGTTTCTTTCACAGTTATTTAAAAAGAGTTACTAAACTTCATTACAAACTTCAAAATATGAAATATATTAACAACACCTTAAAAATAAAATGTAATACTATTTCTAAAGTTCAAATTCCTAATTTTCTTCAAGGCACCCTCACTTCCTGTGGTCTCTGAAAATCTTCAAGGACTGCTCTGAAATGTAAGGCCTTATAAAAAAAATAATTGAGCTACATCTGCACATGCGAATTTTTTAAGGCAGTGCTTTCCAGAGTTAGAAGTGGTTGGTTGGTTGACTTATGGTATGCCCTTCCTTTCAGACAACTTCCTTCAACCGTTATTTGCATTGTAGTACTTTTAAGAGCCCTGGATGAGAAAAAGGCCTCACTTGTTACATACAGTGCACACACACTCAAGAAAACCAGGACTCTCAAAAATAACGCACAAAAGCCAGTAGGACAATGCCCAACTAAAAATCACCAACCACAAGAGGATGCAGAGAGTAGGCCTTGTCGCTCCTCTGGATTTCACATGTGCTCCACAAGGAGCAGAACCGCTGCTGCTGTCAGCACACAAACGTGGTGCTTGGTTTCTGGCCAAAAGCCACACGCTTCAGAAGAAAGGTCTGACCAGGGGCAGAAACAGTAGCTGCCACTTTTACACATCTACAAACTGAGAACACACCTTACTTTCTGACTTCATTATATCATGGAAAAATCACACTCGAAGCATTGAAGTGAATAAAGTCCAATTTCCTGCCTCTCCCAATAGATTGATATTGATATCGATATCCAAGATGTGGCAAGTTTCCAACAATGTTCTTTTGAGGTATTTAGAAATGAGTCTTTCTCCTCCTCCTTTCAACTCCCATCTTCCCCCAACATTAATATTAGAGTAACTTGTAACTTGAACTCGTGCTGTTTATTTCTTCCTCCCTTAGTCATGGGACTCCAGGTCACCTGTTTTCACAAAGCTTGCAAGAACATTCTATCTCATAAATTCCTATTGGTCTCAAGTCCATTTTTCTGCTTGGCTAAAAGAAAACCAACCTAAAGCAAAACATTTCCCTCACCTCTAAAAGAACATAAAAAGAAGTTTTCCTATTTTCTAGTAATAGTGATACTTCCAGCATGCCAACTTTAAATCTAGCATCTCAAAATTACTGTAGAGATAAGATGGTTAGAGCAAAGCCCAGTGTTACATGTGGTGAGCTCCGTGTATTTTTGACATCCAGTTTTATGCTTCCCCTACATGGAAAACCAGTTTGTTTGTAGGAGATAAGCTCAGCACTGGCTTAGGACCCGGAGTAAGACAGCAAGACCATTAGCTAGTCTAAAGGTAAGTTTCTTAGGGACAAGGCAGCTGGTTGGAGGCCAGCTGAATTTCCAGCTGGACAGCTGCTTGTCTCTCAGGCTCCAACATGGGATTGGTGCATTCGTCTGCCGCTTCGCAGAGGATCTCCTTGTTTTACACGTCTACAAAGCAAAAGGCATTTGGGAGGGGCACAGTCAAAGCAAGTGGTATGCATACGATTATGAACTCCATAGATAGAGAACAAGCAAGCAGGAGATGTTGCTTTCTTTTCCCATTCTTCTGGGCCCACTCTCTCTCTCTCTCTTTAGCCTTGTGAGGTTCAACGTGTGATTGTACCAAAAAGATCTCTGACTACCCTAGCTAGTAATCTCATTTCTGACATCAGAAGAGTCAAGTACATTGACACAGCTATTTTCCCCTTTTCAAAAAATAGATGTTTTTTAGGACTGGGGTTTTGCTAATCCCCTGCAAGGGTGGGAAGGAAGGCAGCAGCCAGAGTGAAGGTCACCTTTCCCACAAGCACAGCTGGCTGTGGAAGACAATACCTGTGCTCCCACAACAGGAGGGACCCCTGGCTGGTTGACCACACACTCACTTTAGTCCTAAGTTCAACCAGACCATAACAAAGAACCATGCCCTGTCACTAATTTTCCAAATACCAATTTTGAATGTTGACACTGGTTTTGATTAAGGTGCATGCAACTGTTAACTGGTGTCTGTGAGCACTTCAAAACTGAGAAGCACTATAACCAAGGGCAAGGTTCTGTAACATAGAGGCACATTTACTCTGTGTCACTTTGCTTTATGCACCTGAGGTCAAGGGGTTTTTTGAAAATATGAAACATGTCACATGCACAGAGTGAGGAGGGGACACCATGATTTACAAAAAGCATTACATTTAGACAACTTACCAGCCAGAGTACCCCAGCAAGCCACACTGCCCACAAACATCCACTTCAAAGGCATCACTTGAAATCATCAGTCTCTCCAATAAAAGCATACTGGCTCCATAACCGATCAAACAATCCCGTTCCATCTCTCCAAGACGTAAACCACCATCACGGGATCGACCTTCTGTGGGTTGCCTTTGAAATAAATATTTGAAAAAATGTAGTATGTATTCCAGAACATACATTATACAATTCTAGGAATGCCTGTCTTCCAACTGTAGGATCAGTACAGGATCAACGGACAACAGCGTTCTACAAGGCAGAGTCACTGATCTCGCAAATGTGTTACTCAAGTTGAAGCAATTCATCTTTGCTCTTGCACTAGCAGTAAGATGTAGTTCTGTGAGTGCCAACTGCAGCGTCAGGCCACAACTCTTCTATCTCACAGAATGTAGCTGAGTTAAGTGAAAACAAAAAGAGACTGAACAGTATCCAAGACAATCTGGATGCAGACTGGTACTCTTTTTTCATGAGACATTCATTATAGTTTGTAGCTAACTAAATGAAACAATATTCATGAGCTAATGAATGAATCATCAAGCTAATGTTTCAGCTGAACTACAGCTAAGACAAATTCTTGCAATAAATCCATTTTTTATCTGGGAGAGAATACCAAAACAAAGCAGCAAACAAGTAGTATGCATACTACTAACTCACTGAAATCTTACTTAAAAAAAAAAAAGGTAACATTTATCCAGGTTTTTTTTTCATGTCTGACAGTTAATAGACTGATTTTTGTATTGTATAGGTTCCTGGTTTTCTAGTTCCTCAACACAAATCAAACTCTCATTTCTTGTCTGGAAAGACTTCCTGTCCTCATGGTGCTAAAGGAAAGTTTTAACAAAGCAATAGAAGTATACGTTAAAGATTTTGAGGTAAAAAGGCAAGGTACAATGTATTATTTAACGATATTATGACTGTTTAAGCAAATTTTTTTTTTTTTGTTGGACACAGTCAAAACTTTTAACCTCTTGTCATACTGCAATTTCTTACAGTGTCAGTTCTACTCTCATGTACTAGCACAATGTAGTAGTAGTTAGGTTGCAAATATTACAGTGAACTATGAAGCAAAACCAACCTTAAATTCCTGAAGCACTAATATACTGCACGCCATTTTGTTAAATATTTCTACCTTAGTATATTCCCTGAAGCATGACTGCAAAGAGAAGGAATTACAAAAATGCTATTGGCAATCCTAAGGGGCTTCACTGCTCAGTGAAAAAAAGTGTTTAAGCACTGTTTCTGATACCTGCAGCAGCGTAATCCACATAGAATATCCAATGACAGATCTGGCCGATAACTTCTGGAGTATATTTTGTTTATATTATTTCAAACCACCAAATTTGCTAAGCATACTACATATATTAAAAATAAGTTTTTGCCAACTTACTGCAACTCAGAGAAAAGGATTTGTAAAAGCCTTCAACATCTAATCTGTTGCAACAAGTGTAAAAAAAATATACCTAATTACCAGACCAAAATATCTTCTAAAGATGCAAGTTGTATTTGTTTTTAGGGGGAAGTAGTTTCCCTTACTCTGACCACGCCGGAACCTTAAAACTAATCTACTTGTAATTCAAATCATCCTTTTCATTCATATAACCTTCTATTTTTCCCACTGTTGGGAGAATGGATAGAAGTTGTTTACCTCCTGATTAAACTCCCTAGGATCCCATCCCCAGATGATGGCACCATCACTGCTTTAAAGGACTAACCCTGTGGTGAATGCAGTTTCTTTTCTGAAGTCCAAAGAGGCAGATTTTAAAAGCAGTTGGGGCCTCCAAAGATACAGGCATTTGCTGCAGCGCTGGAAGTGCCCGAGTTCCTTTTACCAACTGACTTCTACAATAATAGCTAATGCACAAGCCTACTTTCAAAAGTTTCACCAGGCGTTGTTCCACAGAACAAAATGACAAAATAGCTTTATAAATGTGAGCCTCAATAAAGTCTCAATCCAATTAAGGGAGGATAAAACCTCTTGAAAAATGATGAGGTTTCAACTCCAGCGCTTTAAGAGTTGATATAACATGGGTCTTCCAACAGATACAGGATGAAGATTTCTAAGGCAGCTGAAATACCATTTAAAAAAAAACTACAAAAAGCTCCCCAAAACCCAAACCACCAACTTAAGTCATAAGCCTTTGAGTGTTTCACTCCCACTGTCAAAATTACCTCATTAAAAAACCAAAACAAACAAAATCCTCCCTCCCTAAAAGCTAGTTTTCTAAAGTACCAAAAACTTCAATATTGAGATTGGGCCTTTGAAAAGAGTCTATCTTATGCTCCCTAAGTCTATCAGATTCTTCTTCTGGCTCACGAGTTTGAAAATTCCTCACACCAAAGGTTTTTTTAAAATGTCAAAACAGTATTTATAAAGCATTTGTGCTTCCCCTTTCCCACTATACACACGTACACTGTAGCTGTTGCCCTGGGCAACTACTTCCATTCATTATTCTAAATATAACATTCTGAAAACAAATCAGACTCTTGAAAATAAGACCAGGAATATAATTAAAAAGAGGTATTTTTCATATTTTTAAAAAAGTTCTTAAAATTCTTAGATGCTAAATAAAATGCAATGATTCATTAAATAAAAAATAAGGCCAAGTGGTCTTCATACTGTTCAACTGCTCCACTTAGAAAAAGCATAAAACAATTAACTTCAGCATTTTTAAGCACATCAAGGATTTATTGGCACTAATTCTGCATTTTCTGGAAGAACAGTGGGTTCAGCTTTACGGCCCTGTTCCTTGTTTCATTGGCCAGTGGAGAGAAGTAAGTCTACCCTCATGAATAAGAGAGGCCTTGTAGGTCTCAGCAGATCTCCCCTGTGCCTATTATGAAAAATTGAGTCGTTGGCTGAAACACTGATCTTCAAGAAGTGGAGTATTACCCAGAAAAACAGTGCCTGAAGCAGGAGGGCGTACTGTACTCCCACAGCCCCAGAGCACACAGAGGAGCCCTGACCAGAGTTGTCACGTTACTCCCCTGCAGTACAATAGGAACTGGCATATCTGATAAGTTCAAAAGACACGCAGGTGGCAGCTCTGACAACGTCCATCAAAGCAACTATGCATGCAGAAAGCTTATATTGATCTCTTGTAAGGAAAACTAAAAGCAGTTTATCTATTAAAAAGACTTATCAGGACTGGGTATCTTGGCAACACCATATATAGAACTATGTTTTAAATTAATTGTCAACTACTCATGGCAAAATAAATTAAGTATTGCAATTTATTTGACAAATACCAATTCAGAGGGCAACATCCTGGTGGTTTTTGACTGTGTTGACGGAGAGTGCTGCTTTGCAATTCTACAAAGTCTTGTTTAATCAGAACAATATCTAGAATCAGTGATGTTTGAGAAACTCAAGTCTTCTGCCTTATTCCAGATGGAAATACAGCTTTGCTCTGTCAGTTAAGGTACATTTGACATGTAGTAAAATGCATTTCAATACAACTATAGCCAAATTCGGTGTTGGAAACTGTTACAGGATTACTCTTAAAGCCAAAAAACAACGTTAGAGGCAATCTACTCTCCAGGAAGTGCAATGGATGATAAAACAATAGTCAGTATGAAAGCTGGCAAAGCAGACGCTCTCAGCAGAGGCGATGGCAATAACAAAAGTTTAATTAGTTGAGGAGAAAAAAGAAAATTCCTAAAAGACTAGTCAAGAGGCAGCATAAATCGAACATCCAATAGCTCTCCTCAAAGTCAAATAAAGAGCTCTAGCTACATAGTATAATGCTACTGACTGGAACAAAGAATTCAAAGTAAGGGGTGGGGGACATCACACCACCTTCATCTTTACATGTAAACATTACCTTGACTTGGGATTTAGGTTTCCTTTAAATTCAATATCTCTAAACAGCTGAGAAGTTGGGGAGACAAAGCAGATGAAAGCAGATCAGGGGATTTGGGTAAGCTAGGAGCTCCAGTAAACCAACTGCATGCACTGATAGCTAAGACAGCGAGTTTTAATTTTCACATGAAGCACCAATACCACAACTAACACAATGAAGAACAGAAAATGGGGCAGACAGCCCATTATTTGGGAATATCACTTATGTTCATATAGGTGAGCAGCTGTGGTAGGAAATAATGGTTGTGCTAACTTGCTCTTCTTAATGTGGTTGGTGGAAAGGTTCAGCCAAGAATTACAAAAACTTCATGATTTCTCTCACAGTTCAACCACTGGTGTTTACTTCCATGGAAACTGTGAGACAACTTCAGTTTGTCCTAGAGATGGCATGAGGTTGGAAAGGCAAAAGGCACAGGAAATATACCATGAAAAGCAAAAGGGAAACATACTTCTGTATCACAGACCCTCCATTCTCCAACAGCACATCAACAGGTAGAAGCTGCACCTATCAAGAGGACAGACTTGCTAACTTGTGCAGACAAAGCAAGAGAAGTGGATCAGCACGTGATATGAGGCATATGAATAAATTGAGAATTAAAGAATATGAGTCATGCTTGTAGTAGGGAAGAATAAGGGCAGGATAAACATGTGCTTACATCTCACAAACAGTACAAAAGAGACTGGTCAAAAAGAAGAGTACCACCATGCAGCAGGTGAGGTATAGTGTACATGATAGTCCAGAAAGACTGGCAAAGCTAGAATATTCAAGACTAGCTGGCAATTAACTGTCTGGCAAGATTTAGCAAATAATCCTACTGAGAGAGGAGAGAGGCAAACGGAATGATCCACTAGAAGCCTCCTCAAAGCAAAGTCTGTGCCACTGAACTTTTCTTGTGAGCTAGGAATATCAGCAATTTAGAACGTAAGTGCAAGCAGCCATAGAGCTGAAGTGCTAAAAAGCTGGTTTGGCTTTAAGGAGAAAAGGTAAGTAACATCAGTGAAAGCAGGATGCTTCAAAATCCCCGAAGGTCCAGATAAATACAAGCCCACCCCAAGGGGCTTATATATTACCCATTACTCAGAGTACACCTGCTTGACTTCAAAATTTAGCTCCAAAAGACATCAATGTGGTAATCAACCTTTTTGTTGGAGAGAAAACCAAATTCAGGCTTAGTGCAATGATCATGACTCCAAAGGAACTGAGGACACATCAACTGGGCAAATAAAAATGGAGGTTTACTGTTGGCATCTCTGGAACTTTTACAGTTTATTAGTGTGAAGGTGCTATTCTCCTGCATGGTATTGAATGATAACCATGGACCGGCACATACAACCCTACATTCAGTTTTAAAGGTGAACAGAAGAGTCTGCAAAGCAAAGTGCAGTAATTGCAAGGATGCACGTTATTCTAATGCTTGTTTGCACTATTCCAGAGCCAATTTGCTTTGCCTTGACAGGTGAAGACTAGGGCCACATCAATATTAATCTCCTGAATACCAAAGGATGTTGAAGTATGAAAAAAAAATTCCTTTTA
The DNA here is from genome assembly GCF_000687285.1 of Phaethon lepturus. Classification (NCBI taxonomy): domain Eukaryota; kingdom Metazoa; phylum Chordata; class Aves; order Phaethontiformes; family Phaethontidae; genus Phaethon; species Phaethon lepturus. Next base: position 89,254 of record NW_010524306.1, on the reverse strand, counting down.
CTCAGGCCCAATTTTATAAAAGTACAAATGTTAAAGAAAAAAAAAAATCCTTCTAAAATTCCTACAATATGAGCAATCTGACAGGAAAAGGCCAGAGTGTGCACTGTGAATCAGCAGATGGTATTTTTACCAACTGCTAACAGAAGTCCAAGAAGCAAACTCAGTTTTGGACCACATAGAGCATAGGACATTCAGAACCACTTCCTGCCAGTCTACTGTGAGGGTTTTTAGTCTTTAACAGCGTATTAACAGGTAATAGCATTTTGTGTCAAGTATCAAAAGGTAAATGAACTTTGTTTTGTACCCTTCAGTCAGCCTGGCACACTTCAGAGTGCACGCTAAGAATTCCGCACTTAGCCTGTAACAATACCTGGTGAGCACAGCTCTGGGTCCTCGAGCTCTTGCATGCATTTTATCCAACACCATGTGCTTTAGTTTCTGGTAATACACAGGGCCAAAATAGATATAGGCTTCCAAAGGCTCACTGAAGGAATAAAAACAAAACAAATATTCACAGTTAGCACGTATTTACCTTAAGAGAGACAAGAGTGTGTGTACAGGAGGAATTTGAAATAATCTGGGAATCATGAGTCCTAGAAAAATGTGTTTCTGCTTTCAGGGCAATCAATCTGAAAACCCCACAGAGAACCCTTCTGAACACAAGAGCAGTACACTTCCAGCACGACATACTGCTGTATCCACCCTGAACTCTGAGCTCCTGAAGCTCCTGAACTCTGCCCACACGCTGCGCAGACATGCTGCTATAGCTGCAGGAGCTAGTTTCATCTGTACCATGTTAAGATCCTCCTCTGTCTGTGCAGGAGTGTTTCAATAGTGTCATCAGCAACCGATGACGACTGTAAATGTGTCAGACCCTGAAGAGTGACTTAACATATTTCTGTTTACGTTCCTTCACTCTACATCACTCACACACAAAACAAAGGTAAGCATATATGTAAACAAATACATGCAGCATAAATGCTCAAATCATTTTCAGAAGAGCACTTCGAAGAATTTGTTTTGGCAAGGATCGCTTAGCACTGGCACAATATCAGCTTGACAGTCTTCCCATCCACTAATTCTCCCTGTGCACCACTTTAAAGCAGAACCCAAGACCCAGATGGGTGAAACCCCTCCCTGAGCGGCTGTGCATCAGCGCAGCTGCCCCTGCAGCACTGCTCAGCTGCTGTACCCATAGGACAAAAATCACTGCCCTGGCTGGCACTGGGGGCTCAGACAAGCCGGGTAAAAGGGCTCTTGAGAACCATTTTTAGGCACTTTGCATCAGCTTGGGAACATCTGTAGGCAGTACAGAGAACTGCCTTCCTGCTTATAGAACTCCATTCTATAAGCTGGAGTAACGGCTAAAGATTTCTGTGTTTAAAACACCCCCAACTGTAGAACAGCATATGTGCTTAAAGATCAGAAAGCAACAGCTGAAAGCACTCAGTCATTTCCCAGCTACCACCTTCACCACTAAGAACGACCAGATTTAACACAGACAAACAAACTCAGCACTGCCACTGATTTATTTTTTAAAAAACGTATGTGCAATGTAAGAACAAGCAGGAGTCAACCATACTGCACCACCCATTCAGAGTCATTACTGACATGATGCAGTGTTATTCCAAAAGCTGCCTATTGAAGAAAATAATAAAACTTAACTAGACATTTGGAATTTGCAAACTGCCACATTGTTCTGAAATCTGCCTTCAAATTTCATAACAAATAAATTAAGCATGTCAAATTTGCTTGGAAGAATATCAGTATCCTAAAGCAAAGTCTCTAAATAGGGCACTACAAAGTTGACGTCTGGAGATGGGGGATTTTTAGAGCGAGATGATTTTGTTGTCCCTAAGAAATAAGATTTGTCAGATTTGTTAAAAGTTATCATGACGTATCAACAGAAGGTATTTCAAACACCAGGATACTTGATATACAATTTATGGAATTTGGAGCGGGTAAGGAAAACAAAATCATCTGTCTGAAACAAAGAGAAACACCATATGGAATAAGTTGGTAGGAAAAGCAATTAAAATAAAAAGTATTAAAAAAAAAAAACTTACAAGAGAGACCTAAACTTGTTCCTTGGGAAGAAGGGGACTGGCAGGATAATAAAAATAGCAGGAAGGTAGGATTAAGATACATTTTGGAAGGGCAGGCATGTGGAGCCATATGGCCTTTTCCTGTTCCTAAACTATCTTATGTTCTTTGAACTCTGTGTCTCAGAAGCCAGTCCGATCAACACAGCAGGAAGTTTGCAGATTAGAGTATTATGCCAGACCGAATCATTGTGTAATTGAAAGCAAAAAAAAAGAAAAAAGAGCACACAAAATACTCCCAAGGAATAGACACCTGCCTCCAAATCCATATTTTACAGTACTATTAAAGTCAACATGAACATGCTTATCTGATTCCAAGCATATATAAGACTTGCTGCCAACAGAAATCTGAAATTTCTTACAATCTCACAGAAAGAAAACCTTGATTTTACCTTTTTTGTCATGCAGTAGAAGTTGGGAAATCTTCATATGTACCACAAGGGCCATTCATATCACGGCCACACAAATACTAGTAATTCTTAAAATGTGGAACCACAAAATACTTTTAAGGGCAGGGGGAAGTGCACCATTCTTCAGCCCCTTCCCTCCATCCCACAGAGCAGCTTGCAAATAAGAGAAAGTTCCTAAACTCTGAGACATGAGAAAATTTTTCAGATGTGTCTCAATAGGATTTCCCCACTCCTCTGAAACATCTAAATTAATACAGCAGATTCTTACCCAGTGATACCAGATGTTACGTAGTCCTTCCCTAGGTAGTTATAACCATGGCGAATAAGATCTTCACACACATCCTTAACTTTACTGCCTCCAAAAGCTGTTCCATAGTGAAATCTGCCATCGAGGACCCCAGCCTTTCCAGCCAGGAGTTCAATTAACTTTCCTACCTGTGCAAGGAAAAGCAGAGTTAACAGCCTGCTCACTAGTACGGGCACATCGCTGGATCGGTCACAGTGTAACTTAGCCAGGCAAGGTGCCCGAGATGGCAGCCTGGGTTATCGCATGCACTGGGAGGAGCGGAAGAAGCCCAAGAACAGGGACTGCTCCTGTATGAAGGGGGAAAAAAACAGACTCATTGCAGGGTCTGGGAACACCTTTAAGGTCCAGAGTCAGGCAGCCTCCATTTTTCCCCACTTGTCTGGAAAATGAGCAGGATCCAGTGTAGCCTTTTGGTCTGGGAGACAGCCTCAGAGACTGACACGCTACAGTGCAGCAGGGGGAACAGAAGGGGAGAAGCTAACAAAGAAAAAGGATCAGAGGCTATACAAAGTATAGTCCTATATAAAGGCCCGGCTGTGATATATTTATTGTGACCCTACAGCACAGGTGCAAGACTTGCATCAGTTCCAGGGAGGTGTGTGTAACGGAAAAAGTTATATAGGACTAGAAGTATTATTGATACTCCCCTCCAATCTTCGCATCACAGTCTGCCTCAGCCGGCTTAGTGGGCATAGTCAACAGAGGAGGAGAAGGAGGGAGAGCAAGAATTTTTCAAACAGAAAGGGTGCAAGTGAAGTATTTAGTTGCTTTCCTATTAGCTTGATGCAGAACAGAATGAGAATGATGCACGAACAGCCTGCATCCCTACTCCTTTTACAGTAGGATGTTTCAAAACATGCAAATCAGAAGACTGAATACTTATAGGAGACCAAGCACGTGGCATGATGACTGGAGAATATTCTCAGAGAAACCACATTTCAAACTCTTCTTGTTTCTTCTGGCAAATCTACTTCACTTTCCCTAACAGGGGACACTGTCTCTTTAATCGTAACATAACCACTAACCGTCATACGCGATGGGAAGCCATGAGGGTTCATTATGATATCTGGACAGATTCCTGTATCGCAAAATGGCATGTCTTCCTGAGGAACAATCAGTCCACACACCCCTGCAGAAGAGAAAACATTTCAATTTACAAACAGCAAACCACCAGCAGGGCTGACGCTCATCACCAGATTTTCTTCAGTGTTTTCCTCCTCCTCTCTTTCTCATGGATCACTTTTTACCCAGATTCATTACCATGACCAGCGCTCACAACCTGCAGGCTAGAAGAGAGCCCTTGTGACAGGACCGCCAAAATTAGCATACCCTTACATAATGTTCCCAGTGATTTGTGAGTTTGCAAATTAGTGAAGAAAGCTATAGATACAGTTTTCAGAGGCAAGTAGAAACTTCTGACCAGTCAGTCTAGAACATCTCAAAGGACAACCTAGTTTTTAGAGCTAATGCTGTAATTTTCTGAAAAAAAAATTTAAGAAAATCAGGCTTCTTACAGTATCTCTGTGGACACACAAAATTATTGTTTATTTTGAATTTGTTTATCATATGTATCTTCACTAAATACTGCGAATGAAAACCAGTCAAGAAAGGGCTTCGACAGGGACTGAGAAGAATAAGTAGACGAAAATAAGAAAAAAAATAAACCCAAAGATTTTTTCAGGTAACATTAATTTGCTGAACAAAGACTGCTTTAAATGAATTACAAAGTACAATCCACTCCCCAGACTGCTTATATTTTGTCAGTCCATTAAAACAAACTGTACTTTTAAAAGTTTTGGAAGCTTTTTTCAGTCTCCATCAGTACTGGATGTAAAACAAACCTCCCCAAACTCTAGAACTATTTAGGAAAGATGAAACAGAAACATGGAAACTCATTTAAAATAATCTATCACACATCCAAAAATTTTCCTTCCAACGCTTATAATTGTTTCTGCAGTGAATTCTGCAGATAACAATACTGCAGCTACAAATGACCAAGAGATCTATTCAAATTCAGGTGCTAAAATGCAGCTGCTTAAGCCCATACTCCTTTGAAGCAAAGCTACTGTTTCAGTTGGACAATTTCTTCCAGAAGTCCTTAGAGCTGAAAAAGTCTGCAAGCTATTTGAGATCAGCCTGCTGCAACTGTCAGAGCAGGCTTTGGGAACAGTCCTGGAGCGGAGGGGGCTCCTGGAAGACTGAGGGTGCTGGTTACATCCCTAAAAAGGCATCCCCTGACCAGCCAGTTCACAGGGGGATATTGGCGTCTGCTCAGGAGGGAGCTCCTCTTCCACTGTCCAAGCAAGACAGGGATAGGTGTATGGGACAGTAGTTAATAGAATGAAAATGGTAAGTATGGGGGGAGGGAGCAGAAAAAAAAAAGAAAAAAAGAAAAAGAATTGTAGCATGGGGGGGGGGTGGTGTTGTATGTACTTTTTAAACCTATTGAAACTAATTTTCATTGTTCTGTTATGATAAATCAGTAACATCCTTCTACCCCTCCCTGCCAAGCAGCAATCATTTGCTGAGAAAACAACAAACCTAACCCACTATCTCTTGTGCACACAGTTTTTTAATCCTAAAATTGTGTACATAAATACTTTATTATATATATTATGGCATGTACGTTTTGCCATATTTGCATTTACTTCTAAGTAAGCATTAGGTTGCATCTGGACTTCACAGCACCTGTAAGCCAAAAATTAAATCTTTGCTAACTTAAAATTACTTTAGGCTCTGAAAACCTTTTATATGCCAAGCTGGTTCCCATAGCAGACAGCCACTGTGTTGTTTGTTTTGTGTGAAAGTGAATGATAAAAGATCCATGAAATCGACACAGAAAGGCAGAACAGCAGAAAGAACTGAGGGCTCTCCATCATAGCGGCTTCTACCCTCCGCTGACTTGTATAACAATGGGACCTACACACCCAACTGCAGATCTAACACAGCTGTGCATTTCATTAGATGAAGAGCACTAGTGACACAAGTAAATAATTAACTTATTCTGGTCCGCTGACTGTGGTTATGAGACCAGTCATAGCTGACAGATTTTAATACAAGTTAACACAAAGACAGCATAATGAGCTTAGAAGTTAAAAACAAAATATTTAGACGGAATCCAGCAATGTGAAGCTCACTAGGCCATTTATAAAGTTTCTATTTTACAGAAGGGGAAAAAAAAGGAAAAAAGAGAAAAGAGAAAGCTATAAAACCTCAATTCTAAGCTTCTGTGAAGTCACTGAGTTTATAAGAGATCTATAGCCCATGTGTATTTAGAGAACAGGACAGAGAGAAGCTTCTTCCTCCCCTATGTTTCATGAAAGTTCATTCTTTCTCATAAAAAACTTTTTAAAAAGCTGATAGCCACCTTTCCTGTATACAACATTATTTCTAAAAGCAAGTAACTGCAATTCATTTAAAAATGTAAACTTGATTTCTTTTTGCAGTCACTTGCCTTCAGAAGCTCTTCAGAGACTAATGCTTGCAGGTCTGCATTGTAAGCTCCTGAATTCGCTACTCTTTTCCATGCCCGATTGCTGAGCCACAGTTTGCAGCAGGGCAGCGAAAGGCAAACCTAGCGTTCCTGCATTGCCCAGCAGCTGCAAAAAAGTGATCAAGGGAATTCATGCAATTATCACTTGCAACTGGTTAATAAAATAAAAGGAGAAAATAAGAAGCTGGATTTAAAACAGCCTCAAGTTCCAAATGTTGCCCTATCCAAGTATAAACTGCATTTCTCAACTGAGCTGCTCAACTACTCCCCATTTGCTTCTGTAACTTTGCTCTGTAGCTCTTACTACAGGTTATTAAGATTGCCCAAATGTTACTGATTTAGACATCACATGAAAATTGTTCCCCAGCATTCACACAGGACATACAAATAATTCGTTTCCATTAATTTCTCTTCCCCTCACAATTTCTTATATGCTGCATCTGAAATTTAGCAATACAATTTCAGACTGAATGCTATACTGCGATGGGCCTGAATCTGCTCTCATCTATACACTCTGGACTTCTCATCTAGGACCAGAATGAAACATTAGCTACTAGAAAAGGCTGCCATTATTTTTCCAGACAAAACAAGAAATAAAATGTTTTTTTAATGTGAGGACTAAAAAGAAGGTTGTATGTTTGAGCAAGAAAGCATCCAGCAGCTTGCTACATCTCCTTTCTCTTCACTTGAAAACAAACTGCCTTCTAGAAAAAAAAACTTTGCATATCCATTTCATAGTCAGCTTAGATGAAAAATTAGTGAAAATGCTAACAAATTCTTTTATGATATCCTTCTCAAAAAAAAAAAGTGGATTAATAAGCGTGGCAGTTTACTGCAAGGATAACAGTTTAAATTAGAATAAACTTAAATCAGACATCCACAGTGGTTTACCATGCAAGTATAAAACAGCCATCGGCAGTGTTTTCCAGTGCTATTGTATGCCAGCCACTAAATGACAGCCCTCTGACTATGCACGACGGCCCCCATCCTCACACACGCTATCTGCATCAATCCCCACAGCATCTCAGCACCCATGTGCCTCCACAAGGCCCGGACAGAGCTTAACGATCCCCTCACCCAAAAAGTACTTTTGTCCTTTAAGAGTTTCTTTTTCTAATCAGGAGAATTTCAGGTTTCTGGAATTTATCTATCTTTTTTTTGTGGTTGCTTTTACAGTTGCTGACAAACACGAACATACGCAGACTTGTAAAACAGCAGTTCAGCAGAGAGGGGGAAGGGGGACGGCAGGGAGGGGGCAGGGACAAAACACAACAGTATGGGAAAGTTTTTCACCGGCTACGATAAGATGCCTTCTATACACACACATGCCAAATGAAAAAAAAAAAAAATCATCAAATAAGTCAAAATAACCTAATACAGAAAACTAATTACTACCAGCAGGAGGGACATTAGAGAGCAAAGGAGACTAAGTGAATAGAAGCAGCAGTAATACCAGTTTCTATCAGCAAGATAAAAAGCAGCGCATTACTAAATGTGCTTGTTTACTTATTCTAATGATATGGTGTTAAAAGAGCTAAAACTAACTTGAAAGGCGTCTATTTTAGATTTACCAGATTTGCCAGAATTTGGAAACACTCTTGAGACATAAGACTACGTCACATAATTAAGAGGAGTTGTATCTGTAACACAGCGCCGTGTATTATGGACAAGTGACAAACAGATTTGCAAAAATTAGTAAGGATAAACAAAAATGTACATCTGCTTCAAAACTCTCTAATTACATACTGTGTTGGCTAACTAAGCACAAAACAAGTCCAGAAAAAAAAAGTGCTGCATCACATAAGCTTTGTTCAATATTGAATCATTCACTGATCTATCATATCACTTGCTACATCCCATTTGACATAAGAGGTAAAGAACAGAATTAAAATTAACAGATAAATAATGCATAAGTAAACTTGATTAGTTTTCTTATTAAAAACATCACTCTAAATGAGAGGAGGTGCTAGAAGACAATACAGTTTGTACACTGCTTTCCCATGAGCTGCTGAATGGTCTGATGTGATAAATTTGCATAGTCTGAAGCACACAAAGAGCTGATTAATTGAAACCCTTACAATGCTTCTGGAAGCAGCTATTGTAAAACAATAACCATAGGAACTTTACAAAATACACATGGCTGAATGAGTCAAGAGCTTAATAAAATGTGTGTTCAGGATACACTATTTGGAAACAGAATTAGAGATTTTTATTCTGTGCCATAAAATGCTAAATCACCCTAATTTCAAAGGTTCAGTTGAGGATTTACTGAAAAGGTCAGAAGGTTACCTGTTAGCTGCTTGAGATAAAAAAATGCTGTAATTTTCTTCTTAAGACAGCAAGCTAAGCAGTAGTTTTGTTAAAAATAGAAACAACAGTATGAGAAGTTTTAACAGCATTCTGACAGCTCATTTTCTCATATTCAACTTCTGACAATAAAAATAAGGTAAGAAATTCCTACCTTTCCTGATGCCTAATAACTACTAATCATCCCACATTCCTGCAGTCGATAACAGCAAATTATTTTTAATGCCACTTCAACCATTTATTTCCTATAAACCCACTGATGTTTTACTAGAGATAAAGTATTAAGTCTGACTTGTAACATGGGAGAAAATGACATAAGTAACCATTTAAAACTAACATCTTACTTTACATGTTCTACTAGTACGTACTGTACAAGTGCCCATTAAAAGGAGAAAGTTGTTCTCAACTATGGCGCTTGGCAAGCAGAGGGCAGGTGCTCAAACTAGTAAAAATTTTAAAAAGTAAGCAAGGTCAGACTTTGGTAGATAAGCGGTATTGTCATGAAGTTTATGTAGTTGACAATGCTGTGAATGGATTTTGTTTTGACACTAAAGAACATCGTTCATTTAGGAAAACAAAGACCATCTTTCATGAATTTAAACTCGCTTCCTTGTTTTTAGAGTTGTTTAAGTGCAGATACTTCAGAAAGGTTTAATCCTTTATCTTAGATCTTCAGCTATTAAAAAGCTTCTGTTTGCCAGTTCAAACAATCTCTTGCTTAAATACAGTTTTTCCACTCCTCAGGAATACTGTTCAGTATTGCTGCTTAGTTCTGTGATCTACAGGACCTTTGTTGGAGGTGTTAATCCTTTTTCACATGAGAGACTGAGAAATGTTCTTTCAGAGAAGTGATATATTGCTTTTTTTCACATCAAAGGAGCCCAACTTTTTCCTCATTGTGACTTGTAGCAAAGCAAGAGGAAATCTGGAAATATAATAATTTAGTTTGTATGGAACTCAGATGAAGCTTCTTTAGCTAAACAATCCTTTAGCCTTCTGTGCTTTGAAAAGTGACTTTGCTTGAAGAATGCAAGATTAAAAACCAAAATAACTAACCAAAAAAGTTTATCCTTTTGGAAAAAAATACGATGCAATATAGTTAAAACAAAGTCCTACAGCTCAAGAGAAGTCCTCCCTGGTAGGTATATGGGGGGTTTTGTGAGACATTAGAAGCTTAAGGGCTTGGAGACTAAAGTGACACTCACTCCCAAAGATCTTACTGCAACATCCAGTTTGAAGATGAATATTGCCACAGAGCAAAATATTTGCTGGTGCATTTCCAAACCCAACGTGATGGCCTCATTTGAGTTTTTTTCTTCTCTTCAAACACTTCTTTGTTGACAGGTCTTGAAGGAAAGGCTAGTTTTTACAGGCAGTTTGGAAGAAGTGTACTTAAAACATGGACTTGAATGAAAAGATGGTGGTGGTGGACAGGCCAGCAGCAGTGACCCTTGCCAATACCGTGTTCACATGTAAGAAGACACAAAGAAGGTAGCAAATACAGAGGCAGGAACACAGATCTATATTATTATAGAGGCCTACAAAATCTACCTACATATTTAATGAAAGGCTCTTCAGTAACAAAAGGCTAAATCTGGTTTGTGAGACTTAATCTGTCATCTCCCAAGCACTTTCCAATTCTCTTACTCCACTTCCTTCTGCCCCAGCAACAAAGTATAGCTTTGAAATACAAAGCGATTTGGAATACAGGAAAACGCCCATGAAAAAAAATTGAGAAATGTGGTTTGTGCAATCTCTTATTTTGCACATATTTAATTATTTTAAAACTACTACTACAATTCTGTGAATCAAATCTCATCTTCATGCATTCCTTCTAGAAAATAGAAATGCTTCATGGAAAAGACTGACAATACAGAAAGAGGAATATGCTTTCTCTCCTTCTCACTAAATCAAGGTACTTATTAGTTTAAGCTCATCATAGGTTTAAATGGCCCTATGATGGGCTTAAAGCTAACATTCACAAAGTAAACTTGAAGTGGTAATCGCCTGCATTCAGATGAAGATGAGAGAATGAACTCGGGGCTAATTAAAAATTCTCTCAATAGAAAATGTTAAACTGTTAGTATTACAATTTCTGTTTCACAATTGTCTATATTCCTGATCCTTCCCCGACTGGATATCAGAGAAGGATAACACCAGCTGTGTTTTTAAACAGCCAGCAAAGGAGATTTTCCATTTCCTTTTCATGCCTTTTCTCCAGTTCTGTCATTGTCTGTAATCTAACATTAATGTTAGTATCTAGTTCTTAGCTATACACTAAGTTGCAAAACCGTAAACTCCACTGTTCTTGTCAGTATTTTTTTTTCTTGGTATCCAACACATGTATCTTCTCCACTAAGCACATTTCTCCTTTCTCCCATTTACTGCAACATCTTTTCCCATAACATACTACAAGCCAGTGAACTGAGAGGCCTACTACCAGAAAGGTTATGTATCCTAATAGAACGTAATAATTCAGAATATGATCACTCCCCTGGTCACAAAAGATTACTACAGATTGATGTACTGGACAGCTAACAAGCACAAGCCTGCAAACTCTGTAACACAACTGTTGCAATGTTCCCACTCATATCTCCAAAACCGAGCTGAAAGGGACATCTGCTGTTCTGCATAATTGATGGTTTTGGCTCATTATTATTATTATAGGTCCAAAGCACAGATACATGGGGGATCAGTCATTCTAACCTGATGCAATTCCAGGCTAATTGTGGGCACCCTCGAAGTTCCTCACAGCATTTAGGATGTTTTTCATTACCATGGGATTTCCACAGGTATTTCACGTTGGGGGAAAAATATTACTAGCTTTCTGTGACTTTTGGGATGTTAAAGAAAACACCACCAGATTCCAATACAGGATGTATTTGTTTTTTCTGCATTTGACCATGAACCCCATCAGGGTTTGATGAGCAGCTAAAGTACTCGTGAGATGTCTGCCCTTCAAGACCTCTAAAAATGAGCTTGCTCTAGACTGTGAGATGCCTTATGTGCATTTAGTGGTATGGAAAGCCCTCTGCTCCCTAACGCCATATTGCAGCCTGCCTGACACAATTCTGTTTCCTTCTGTTGTTCTTCTACTTCCACCTTTTCTCCTCTGATGGTTCTAGATTTGTAGAGCCCCCTTTTTCTTGATTTTTGGAGAGGTATGAAAATCAGTTCTATTTAAATCCTGTTCAACTATTTCAGTAGGTGCACATAGCCCAAGCTAGGAGAAAAATCTTACCTGCTTAAATTTTTCATGCAAATGTCCATAAATATTTATTATGATTAAGCAAGCAGCTTCTTTAATGTAATCTGTAGGCTTTTTCTTTATTATTCTAGTAAGAAAATTTGTCCTGCACAGTACTGATCGTATTCTTATACAATAACTTGCAGCTAAAATGCTGCATGCCACTTATAAAGAGAAAGGGCTAATTAGATGAAGTTCAAAATATACAAAGAAACAGGCTTTGGCCTAAAAGCAGTCATAGGCTTAAAAGTACTGCACATCTTCATTCTGTATGAGATTAAAAAATTATCTGGAAGACATTCTATACAAAATCTTCCTGAAGGAGAATCTTCCTGGAGAGAAGGAAGGAATGGTGCAGTTGAACCATTCCAACTGCTCAACTCTTTCTGTTTGCCTCTGAAGCTAATGAACTTCCTCCTTACTTACCGAAACTATCCTATATGGCTGTAGTGCTAAAACTAAACTGGATTTTAAAAGGAAAGTAAAAGATGTACTGCTGCTGCTTTACTTTTTTGAAGCCTTCAATAGGTGCTGGTTTCAAAAACAGTTGGGGACTCAGTGAGCATCACTTCCTATTTTTAGATCAAAAGCCATCCTGAAAATACAATCAAGAAAAATGCTTCAGTGCTCATCAGAAGAGTTTCTATTTCTTAATGACAGCAGAAACGATGTAGGGATTTCCTTAGAACACAGAATTTCAAGAACCAGTTTTATGGGGCTATGGAAAGATACTGTGGAAGTTAAGAGTGATCTTGGAGAGCTGGATGTACTGAGAAAGACGGCGTTGACTGTACTCCATAGAAAACACACACAAATAACTTGAGGCAACATCTGGTAACGGCTGACATTATGATCAACTACTGCTCATTTCCAACTTTCGTACCCATTTCACCTCTTTTGATTGATCGGTTTGCTCTAGGTAGATGTCCTATCACCAAACCTGGAGACTACAGAAATGAGGATTACTGTGGTTAGCCCTGCATTTCATGACAGGGATACAGTCTTTCACTTCAGTTACACCTGGCCACCTCATTGCCACTGATGCTTATCTAGTTCCATAGCCTCAGAAAACCATAAAGGACCACAAGTTTGACTTCAGGCTACACATGTGAGTAAAGAAGTAAACAGTGGCATGGAGCATTATAAAAACAACTTCTTACTTGTGCCTGGTGTCCATTTCTTCTTCATACCTCTTCCAATCACACAGGCACTGAATATGCTGGAGATGATTCTGTTTAAGCTTCATTTAAAAGAGCTGGCTACTGCCTGTGTACTGGTGACATTGCAGTTTCATCTCTTTTCACTGGCTCAGATCTACACATGGATGTTATGCAAGTACCAGCTCTCTGCTGACTGACTCCAGAGCGTATTTGCCCACAGGGTTCTCTGGTTCTGCTCCAAGAATATAGGATATGAATCAGCACAACAAGGTCAAAACCAGCTTGATGCTGGGAGTAGAGTTGGACCATGTCACAAACTGCTGAAAGGAACACTTTCAGGAGCTCCTTCTAACAAAAAGCACTCTCTTTTCCATGTGTCTTCTGACAAAGAGAACACTGCTCACGAAAGGCCAGTTTGTTTGCAAGATATCCCTCAGCTAGTATCGTAATTTGATGTATTACTGCAAAGTTCATTGACTACAACTGGTTCTAAGTATTAATGTTTCAAATCTAAACAGCATCCTCCGTTATTTCCTCAATTCCCTCCCTCTGCCCTTCACACAGACCTAGCGGATACTTGCGCTACCAGATGTAAGTGGCTTTACACTCGATGCTCTGGCTCCAGTTCTTCAGAAATCAAAGCAAGGAAGTAAGGACTTTTTTGTTCCAGTAGTTATTAACACAGTATCACATTTGCCCGGTAAGTATGTATTGTGCTGCAATGGAAAGGATTTGATAGTATCAACTTCTTTGCCTCCCCACCACATCTGACAAGAGACTGAGCAATGTTCTGAAACCAAAATAAGACCTAGAAATGTAACAAGATTACACTCAGGTAATAGGTTAAGCACAGCTTTTACAGTAAGGCAGAAGGTCATGCTGAAAGTACTAAAAATCTAGATTTTTCCAAGCGTACAGATAGATGAAAACACATCAAAATCTGTCCCAAATTGGGACCAGTAGGATCAAAACATGCTTTTAAGTCAGTTACAGTCAGACTGTTTTCAGTCAATTCTTTCTTAACACTCCTCCCACACCTCCCAGCCCTTTGAGATTCAGCAAGGATGTTCTGAGTCACATTTTTTGCCATTAAGGTTAAAGGGAGTCCACTGTTTTTTTCAACAGATATGTAAACAGGCTCCTGATTTTCATCTTGCTATTAACATTAACACTAGAGAGCTACATGCCACCAAACAGCTTCCTAGTAGGTACCCATTTTCAACTCTCAGTTTGAAGATGTGTCTTCACAGGTGGTGTCCCAGATCATGTCCCAGGTGTATTTTTAAAAACATTTTCCTCTTCTTTCCGGTCTCTGCTGGTGCACTCCTAGTTGCATTCCTGATTTGCTTCCCTTTTACACCATCACTCTGAGCTATCTATCTGCAGTCTTATCTTTAGAGCACTATGTCTGCACAGACAATTTGCAGACATCCCATTCCATCTCTGGTCTTTTCTGTCCATTCAGAAC
>NW_010524306.1:20743-74729 GCF_000687285.1 Phaethon lepturus | reverse complement strand
TCTTTCCTCCAATTTCTCTCTTAACACATTGATAAACCTATCATCTGACACCAAATTCACACTTGGGAAAAAACAAAATAAAACAAACCTCAAAACCCTGTTCTTGTTTAAAAAGGGCAACTACTGTATTTTCCAGATGCGTAAGTCAGCTCACAGTTGTGTTTGCCAATTCCTCTCCTCAGTTCCAGAAACATCATTGCTAAATTAGGTGAACTTAACCAAAAAAAGGGATATTGTCTTCTACCACTGCATTCATAAAAGATCTGAATTAATCAATGGAAACATGTATGACGATATTATTTATGTACAGTAGGCATACCCAACATGCATTTACTTTTTATTAAATGTGTAGCTTACCTTTCTGCCCATGACGACTGCTAAATTTATCTCCAATTTCTGGACGTCTAGTTTGCCTCAACAACATTTTGATCAAGAAAGCATCCTCTGCATTAGATGAAATCATCACTTTTTCAATATAAGAATCAGTCGCACCTTTGTAGCTAGTACAAGAAGACAAAACATAAGTTTTACATGTATGAACGAAACACCAGTTACAAACAAGTATCCATGTGTTGGCAAGTTTCTGGCTGAACTGTCATCTTCATGGAACTTATATATGTGAGGCCAATGGAGCAAAGTTCCAGAGTATGGTATGTTTCTGGAGAAGAAAACACTTAAAACATACAATAGAAACAAAGGGAGAATTAAGCTGAACTTGTAAAGAACAAGGTATGTTTTTTTGTCATGTGGGTTCTTGATGGAAAAAAAGCTTCCTAGTATATCTCAATTTTCTGGATCTTCAGTTAAACAAACAAAAGCCAAATAAAAAGTTATAGCTGAGGAAGGGAGTTTAAGGAATATACCATGAGCATTTAAGAACAAAATTAAAGTGTAATATCCTGACTGAAATTGTGCATCAGCTGCAGCTGTGGAAATGAACCAAGGGCAGAACCTGGTATGAGGTACAGAAAGACATGAATTCTAGAGTCCGAGATGCAGCAACATGAGAAGGGGATGGCAGTGAAGGCAAAAGAAAAAAAGGTAGGCATGACAAAGCAGGAAGGAAAAGGAAATTATTGTGGTGCCTACTTTTTTCTATATATTGCACAGTGAGTGTAGAGCAGATTTTAAAACCTTCTTTAGGAGATTATTTTGTCTCGTTGTTCAGGTAGCTGAGATGGTCAAACTATGACACCTAAACTTAGAGCCCTGGATCCATATGTTTACCTGGCATGATTACTTCTTTCTTCTGCATAATTACACTTTTGCCTCATTTATTTATTAGTATCTTGTAGGATTAAACCTAGAGCTTTCTATTGCTTCTGAAACACACAGAAGTGCAGCAAAACTAATTCTGCCTTTCTGATCTGGGCAGTAATTGCTTGCCTTGCTCTCTGCTCATCTACCAAACTGTCAAGGCTATTTATGACAAAACAGTTTAAAACCTGTATTTATTTATTTATTTATTTATTTAACATTTAATGCAAAATTTTCATCTCACACCTCAGAAGCCCTCTCCTCTTCAGGACAGGATGGGAAAAACTCTTCTTGACTGTCCTTTCCCATTCACTGTTGTCTTGGTAAAGGACATCTAGACATCTAATTGGCGTGGCCAGAATGAGTTGACTGTCAGCCTCTGAGATAGGAAGGCCTCCATCTCCTGGCCTCCTGCCTGGCAAAGTGAAGGCTGAGCACCAGTCAGCACTGGCCATTCTCTGTGGGAGCCAGTAAAGAAGAGATGTGCCCCCTCAATAAGTACACACGTGTTCTCTGCCCTCCCACTCATCCTGCTTTTCTCCTGTTTCTCCATCACTTCAACCATGAGCGACTCCTCTCCATTCTATCACTGTCTTAGCTCTCTCCTCGGTCTCTCCTGGGAATCTACTCACTGATTCCTCTCTATACATACATCTTCAGGAGGGTTCCTCCCTCACTTCGCAATTCCAGCTTTTCAGGTGTCAGAATCTAACTTCTTAGTGATTAAGTGGTTAGGCACTTCTGAAATTAACTTAGGCTTTGAAAAATCCTGTGAAAATCAAGGCCTACAGAACTATGTCTACTTTGTAGAGGGAAGTTTATTCCTTTGACTTTTCTAGAATTTAATATTTTCTCAGATACCTTTCCTCCATGTACCTTCCCCAGCTACAAAGTTATGATGCAACATACGTTACTGGCACATCTTTGTACTGTGGCTGCTGAGGCACACTACTTCCTTCCAGAGGCGTCTGGGTCACAGTTGGCATAGATTTGTTCACAAGGACTTGCTTATTTTCTACTTTTTCACCTACAAAGAACAGGGAAAAAAAGCACCATGAAAACATAAGTGGCTACCTATGTTAGAAGTACATTTTAAGCTTAAAAAAAAGGTAAGCTGGAAGACAAACTGGGAGGAACATGTCCAGGAAGTATGTCAGGTTACTTTATTAAATATTGCGTGGTAAGGGAATCATTAAACCAGCTTTTTTTTGGTAAACCAAAACTGAACAGCTTGCATGCTGGGTGCACTATTCAACATACCCTGGATCTAAAGAATACACAAAAGTATCTGAAGTCATCTGCCCTAAGTATGGAGAAAATTAAGAAGCAACACTGTAACTGACAAATTTTAGAAATTCACACCTAAATTTGGGACATCACATCATTTCCACAATCATTTGTGCAAGACTACTTTCAGCCTCTCCTTGCAATTACTTTTTCCTATTGCTTCCGGTCTCATACATCAGCTATTTTCCCCTCCATTCCTTTATCCTGCCATTCACATAGAAAACTAGATTGGTAGCATGCCCAATGATACTAATGCACATCAAGTACCTGCCTCCCACCTCCTCCACAACTTACACTGAACTTCAGCCTATGTCTATGTCTCTTTTCTGTCCACATGAACTATTTCAAAGAGGTTTTTACCTACACGCTGAGAACAGCCTCAGTCTGTAGTCTGCCCCAGTCCTATCTATCCGAATAATTCAGAAGATTCTTGCTTTTTTTTGAAAATTAACTTTGAAAGCTCCACTGTGATGTGTTAAAGAGCAAAAGTGACCCAATTGTGTTGCTATAATGGAATTAAGTTTAGTGCCTTTTACAGCACCTTTTTATGAGATGTCAGCAGATCTACTAAGCTGTTTACTAACTGAAGGATGACAGTATGGGAGGATTCTTTCTCCAATTTATTTCCATTGGAAAGTTATATACCTAGCCTCATAACTAAATGTCATTTTATGTTTGGAGAGAGATAAGAAAATAAATATTTCTAAAGTGTTAAGAACACAAGGGTTTAGTTCTTCAAACAACTGCATTAACTGATATCATACTAGAAGGTTTTGATGTATTAAATCAAAACAATAAGGAATCTATCCTTAGAAAACAACAATGACAGAACATATGAGAGACAAACAGTAAAAAACTAGACTGTTAGAAGTTTCCCAGTTTGGGGATATAAGAACACAAGTTCTAATGCTTCAACAGACTCACTCTTCCACTGAAATATAAAGCTCCCTCTTCTCACGCACAAAAAACCCCCCAATGACTGGTACCATGCTGCTTTCAGAAAGGAACATTTTTAAATTTTCCATTACACTACTGTCACCTTCAAGGAAAAAAAAAATTACACTAAGTATAAAACAAGGTGCACACACAATATTAACAGAACATTAATTTCTACCTTCATGGCATTATGAACATGCCATGACTGAACATGTGTGACATACCTGGAGAGCAGATACCATCAGCATCTAAAATTTCATGGCGCCATATTGGTTTACGGGTAGCTGCATCCAACATCGGACCCATAACTTTATCAAATGTCTGGTTTGTGTAACGTTTCAGTGTACACTTGGCATTCTTATACACAAGACACCTTCCAAAACCTAAAATGTAACACAAACTCATCTGCCTAGGCATTCAAAGATTCTTTATAACACATTATCAGAATAGAACAAGAATGCTGATCCACCTGCTAAGCTACAGAATATAAAGTATTTTTTAATTAGATTATTCATTGTCTTGAAAATGCATAACATTGTACATGGATACCTAGTAGCTCACAATTTAAAAATCAGATCATGCATGCTATTTGTTTTAGACATTGGATTACGGTCCAATTATGAAGTTGTGCTAATCCACTTCTATACCTTTGTACACACACGCACATGTCATTTCTCTTACCTTTGGTGGTCCACATAGCGGGGACATAACATAGGAGAAGAGACTATAACAGGACAAGAACAGCACCTCTTCCTTTCAGGAGTTCTAAGAAACCTGAACTTTTACTCATGTCTGTGGTTGACATAAGCTAGCCTACCAGGAAAGTACCAATTGAGTGTTTCATGTAATCACCCCATTACTCACTTTTTTCCCAGCTGAAAGAATTCTGAATTACATATATTGTTATAAAATGGGTTTGGTTTGGGTTTTAGATGAGAAAAGTAGCATCTCTGCAATTTCTCTCCGAGTACAGCAACTAGCTGCAACACTAAACACTTTCATCACATTTAGAATTAGACAGTCAAGACCAAGGCTTTCTAATAATCCTATGTTGTTTTAGTACATTGAAAGACGGTTACGGCCATATACAATACATCTATATCTTTAGATTATGTCAAGTAACTCCTGACAAGCACCACAGCTCTCTCTGTAAATGTTACCAGTCTACCAGAAAAGAAAACATTCAGTTTTAAATCATGCCTGTTGTTGTTTTAGAAAAGGAGGCATAAATTAAATGTGGCAGACATTAATGCCAAAGATACATGTCTAGGAATAGTATTATTGCTGCCTAGCAACTAGGAGGAAGGGGCGGGGGGGGAATAAAGTCATGGAAGATTCTGATTTTGGCCACCCGAAACTAAAACCAATTTGACCACACTGCACTATGTCTCCTCTCAAGAGAATTTATTTAGAAAAGAGAGAGATGAGAGACTTAAGTTTTCAGGCAACTCTCCTCCAACCCCCAGCAGCACTAACATAAAGTGCTGAGGAACTGTGGAGAGAGAGAGACTGGCAAGACTGGCATAAACATAAGTTTCACTTAGTTACCTTCTATTTGGTGATTTGGTGCTTATGTACTTTTACCTAAAATACAACGCATTGCATAGATTATACTTTTTTTTTTTAAGGAGGCAAGTCATTAGTTTATCTCTGAATAAACACTAAATTATTTTGCTTTAGGCAATACCATTGTTTTCCTTCAGACAGTAGGCAATACTGCTATTGCTCCCTCAAAGAGTATCAAGTTCACAGCGACACAAACTGTCAAATGTTCCATTCCTTTCCCAAATACATTCATAAGTCTAATTTCATTTATTGCTTTTGATACTGGTGAAAATAATGAGACCCCTCTGTTAGTAATGAACAAAGGTTCAGGTGAGCATCTAAAAAGCAAGCCCAACAGAACAGCTTGTCTAATACCTTACATTTTTGTAAACTAAATATTTTCAAAAAGCAACTATTTACACTTTTTTATTTGAAGTAAAAAGTTAGCTATTTTTTCTTAAATATCCATACTCAGAAGTTTATTCACACGTTAGGAACTTCACTGTACTACTGCAAGCATGGAATTACAATCACTATTCATGCAGAAAACAAACAAAAGCATTCAAAACAGTTTTGGCATTCGAATTCTTAACTGAAGATGTAGTTTGTAACTGCAATAAAAGTTATTACAGGATAACACCACAAGACAACGAGTTTATTAAAACACGTATTAGAACACATACTAGAGAAGTGGGAAAGAATTGATGGTTCTTACCTCTGTCCAAAGAGGCCTTGTTTAAGACAAGAGCATCTTCGATATCGTAACCACTGTAACTCATCACAGCGACTGTGGCATTCTGGCCAGCAGGCAGTTTCTCAAAATCTATCAGTTCAATTGTTTTTGTTTTTACCATTGGCTTTTGCGGGTAGGCTAGAAGATACATAAGAGTATCTATTCTGTTTCTTTGATTGTATCCAATAGTACCTGTATATAAATGAAAAACAAAAGTGTGTGAATATTAGTGAGTTTCCCCGAAATGTTTTGGTTAAAAAATTACCAAAATGCAAATTAACTAAAATCACAAACTGAGGAATTTCATCTAATAATAGAAGTTCTTCAAGAAAAGAAGGGGAAAAAAAAAATCATAAGCGAGACCAAACCAAAACAACTTTACATTATTGTATTTAAATAAAGATGGAAGTGGCTTCTTAATTTTAGCTTCCAGCAAGAATTATGTATCTTTTCTTAAACAGGGAAAACCTAAGCACCAAGACAAAAAGAACAACAACAAAAGAAATCAAAGTCAGGTCCTATATGACTGAATGCAAATAAGACTTCTTTTTTAATTATTACACTGAATAACAGTGCAAATATGAAGTTTGCTTTTATTGTTCTAATAGCTGTAGGTTTTTGTTGGAGAGCTGAACTTGTACTCCATAATCCTGATGCAAAATTTCATGAGAATCAATAGAAAGACTCCCACTGAGTTCAAGAGGAACTGTTGATCACGCTCTGCATTTTCCACATCATATTTCCTTCCTTTTCTGGGCAATAATTAGTTCAACAGCAGCCTGTGTTAGAATGTCACAAAGCATGAACAAAACATACAGTTAGCAGCAGCCAAGACTGATTTACTTCCTGAAATTAGAGGCATCATTGCTAGAAAGACTACAGTAGAAATTCACTCACAATATATTTGTCTTTTTACATGAAATTAATTTTAAATTTATGGTTCAGAATTCAATCCTTTGTATAGACCTCCCAGCTTGAGACTGAAATTTTTGGCCCTGTCCCATCAGACTGCCAAAGTGTCTTCTGAAATCTGAGGAAAAAATAATTAACACCCAGCAGGGAAACATAAACTGTTGTGTAGCAGAACAAAAGTTAAGGCAATCGTATATTATTAGAGTTTGCTGTACCAGGACTATGCTATGTCTCAAAGCAATTAAGAAATTATAGTCCGAAAAGTTAAAGTTTTGAAGTTTTAAGTGGTAAATATTCTGCAGTACTTGTGCTTAGGAGGTAAGTCTTTCAAAACCAAAACATTTTCTCGTGCAATTTCAGAGGCTGGCTGCTTTCAAGGAAAGGTCAAAGCAGCCAGTGTATAATGAAGACTTCACATAGCCAGAATATAGTACAGCTGAACACAAATCTGCTCTTAGGGGATGCCAGCTTCACATTTTACATGCATCTACTTGCAATTTCAAAATGCCTGCATTTAAATGAAATGTCTAGAAAATCAAATATGTAAAACCAGGCAGCACCATAGGCATTTCCAAAGACCTACTCAGTCCTTGGCACTACGCTCTCTCTCCTAAACACCACAGGTCTACCCTTCCCAAGGACGAGAACAGGGAGATAACAAATACTCTCTGAAAATAAACTGTTATAACTGGCTCTTGCAATCCTGGACTTTCCTTGGTTCTAGAAAGTGGATTTGAAGCCATAGGCACAGCATTTTCAAACAGCGAGGACGATTTGGTAGAGGTGACAGGCTTTACTTATCTCTTGCTTTTGAGCAGTTGCTTTTCTGTCTTTTTCCTGGAGGAGGAAATGAATCATCCCTAAGTATTTTCTGCAAGAAGCAAGCTGGTACGGCCTGGATTCAGTCAATGCTGAAGACCTTCCCAGTCACGCCCTGCAAGGCCCACCATCTGAAGGCCCTATTACTTCTGATATTCCCTTAGCCTAAGCATTAGACATTGTTTTCACTGTACTTCAATTTTCAAAAAAATGGTTTTCACACTCTACAGCTAGGAAAATCTACTTCCAAATTAAAAACTTAGAGGTTTAGACCATTTTTTCCCTCTGCACCTAAAATAAATGATCTGTGTGCTTTCGGGATAGGATATCTGCTGTAGAGCTCATGTTAAAAGTTTCGTGGATAGGTACGTTTTCCTGTTGTTGAGGGAAATCTTCTCCTCAGCAAGCCACACCAACTTTCACTTTTGAAATGCTTGCCATTTTTTCCCCCCTCTGAGATGCTTATATGCTGTGCCTGCTATCGTTCACTGGTTAGGGATGAAGTCTGGAGCACTTGATCATAGCTAAACTTGTCCTTTTTACCCAAGTAACAACCCATGGAAGTCCCCTATATATCAAAGACTACAAATGACACTTTTACAAATTTCAGGTAATGCAAATTATTTCTCTCTCAGATACTTCACATATTTCAAAGTTGTTGTTTTTTATTGGAGGTTCAGATAAGCCTAATGGAACTGTTACTGTTTGTATCAGGAGCCATGAGCGACTGATAATTACTTGAGCCTCAGTAATAAACTGTATTCAGGAAATTCTTCAGTTGAATGCTGTATCACATCAAATAGAAAACATATACATATATATCAATGACGGATCTCCTAGCAGGAAAGAAACTGGTTAGAGAATGATTCAAGAGCACAAGTGAAATAAATTAGCCAAAAAGCATACCATACATCAGCAATATTTGTCTTAATTGCTACAATTTAATGGTTATACAAATAATGCCTTCTCTAGACTGGTCTAACAAACCACAGCCTTAAACCACAATCTGCTTATTTAAAATTAAGCAGCAGTTCTCCTCTTCTCAGGACTGATGTGTTGGGACTAGACCTCTGTGTAGGCGTTGAAATGAAGGAAGTCACTAGCTTTATTTCTGTTTTCTCTCGAAAAGAACAGAGCCCTTGTTTGCTTCAGCCAAACAGCCAAGCAAAAGTAAAGTATAATTAAAGTTCACCATAACAAACCCTGCTCACAATGACCCACATTTATAATTATCCCAAGAGCTAGAACCAATTTTTTTCATTGGTAATTAGCCCTGTTTAAAGCAAAACACACAAGGTTGACCTGGATACAGCAAAGATAATTTTCTTGCTTTTCTCAGTGCTTGGTATATTGTGAATGCATGTGTGCATTCTTTCTTTTTTCCATTTCCTGACAAGTTTGGGGTTTGTTTCATTTAAAGTATCATTTGATCATTCTTCAGTGTGAAGTAATCACTTATAAAAACACCATTTATCGATATTTAGCATAAATGGGATATTGTTATTCTGATGCAGAAAGTTCTGAGAACTCACCAGAATAAACAGTCCGCTAAAATAAGTGTTTATCCAATTTTCTGGTGTATTACTTACAGCAACATTAAACTGTAAAATCCAAATTAACAAGGATACAGAAATCAATCCTTACGGTGTGAGCCAAAAGGGCTATTATTGTACATGCCAAGAAAAGAATTGCTGTACTTCTGTATTTCCCCTGATTTCACCATGGACTTTCTACTACTCTGTCCTTTTATACAAGCACAAACCTACAGAGAAAGAAGCACAGTTTTTAAACACTGCACTGAACCTTGTAGAGGGGGCTTCAACTCAGCTCAGAGAGATTTTCACAGTACATGTATTAAGTGATCTGGATGTTCAGCATTTGAAATATTCTTTTCACCGTAGAAAGATTAAGAAGTTAGTTAAAAAGATTATGGGTAAACTGGGGGAAGCAGTCTGGCTCATTTCTGTCTCAACACTTCTGTGCCTGCTACCAGGGACAGAAGAGCTGGCAAAAAGAGGCTGTGTCGCAGAGCACTAACGCTGCTCCTCAAAGAGCAGCGGCAGAACTGAGCTCTGGCCACAAAGCACCCAAGTCCAGCTAAACAGCCAGTTTTGCTTTGACATTTGTTTCAATTCTCTGCCAATAGGCTAGCTGCACAAACTTTGGGAGCACTTCAGCTCTCAGCCCACCAACAAGCCTTTCACAAATGTCAAAAACCAACAACCCCCAGCACTCAGGTTCCTTAAGCACATGTGTCTTCTCAACTCAATTTTAACACATTCAGCTGATTATAGCACAAGGCAAAGCAGCGTATCAAGAGCTTTGCTCTTTCACAGAAGCAAAGAAGAATGTACATGATACAGTAAGAGGGGTTTATCAAAGAAGTTGCTTCAACAAAAACCCCTGCAACAAATCTTGCACCCACCTACCACCCTCCCCTCAAATACCTTCTGCTCTTTCACAGGTTAAAATAATAATTAACACTCAAACCCTCTTTTCCTTACTCAAGACTTGCATAGTAACACTTGGGCTGAAACTGCAGTGCATAGTTGGGCTCTGAGAGCGTACTACTTGCTTTGTACTGCCACACTGCCACTTTCACAGATCCGCATGTGCAATATGGTGGATTACTGGCAGGAAAATGTATATATTTTCATTTCTTACATTATGCTTTTATACAATGCTTCACAATTGAAGAAATACAATGTGTAGAACTGTCTGATTTTCTATGCCTTAATGGAATTGAAAAGTTCCATTTAAAATTATTTCTCTAATTTTAGGAGCCTTTGATCCTGCTAAATATTATTTTAGAAACACATGGAATGCAAACAGTACAGACTCTCATATTTTAGTCTTAAATACTTCTCAGATTTTAAGCTACAACTGTTAACTTTGCACTGAAATGTTAACACTCAAATGAGGTCCTTGCAGCTGCCGTTGTATTTGCCACCTAATCATAACTTCCGCTCAGTCTTACGGTTCAACCTGCAACATATGGTAAATTATCTATGCCAAAACAGAGGGATTTAATTTCAATTTAATTTCATTGAAATTCAGTTTGCTCGCTAAGCGCAGCCCTAGTCCTCCAATATGACTCATTCTGCCCATGAAAGGGAGGTATTTTTTTAGGACATTTAATGTTATTCTGCAGAAACATGAATATTTTAATACCTAACACTTGTCAGGGATACTGGATTACAGACCCAGTTGCAAGCTCTGTTGTCCACCCTCCATTTACTTGTGCTTTCACACCTTTCCCTAGCTTGATGTTGCTTAAAAAGACCAAAGGCTGTCCAAAGCTGCTGGCACAGCCCCATGACATGGTCAAAGGCAGCTGAGTAGCAACAGGCCTGAGCCCTAGGGCTCCCTCTATGCCCCCAGCTTTTGACAGCTGAGGAAGTGACACAGTGGACTTGGACATGAGACTTTCCACATGACAATGTTAGACAAGGAACTGCTCTGCTATTTCAGGATGGAGAAAGAAAGCAAGGGTGGCTGGTTACTTGAAGGTGGGGGGTTTGAAGCACTACATCACATCTCTTCAAAAATACAAACAGAAAAAAGTATGTGTAATGTTTCGGGAGTATCCTCTACGTCTCATTTGATCAGTAAGTGTAGAGGAAAAAAAAAACTTTTCTGCCCCTACATATTGTCACTTACAACAACTTCTTTTTTTAAGTAATTATTACAAAAAGCTTCAGGTGTTTGCAGATACTTCGGGCAGAGCAAAATATAGCTCAGGTCATGTGCCAACTTTTAAAATGTACTTTTCTCTATCTGCTTATTCTTTGAGTCAGGTGTTTTGTCATAACAAACTGAAACAAAGGCTTTTTTTATTGCTCAAGATATTCAATGGCTTTTGTGTTCCTAGCGTCAGCACGAACGTCAGAGGATTGTATCCAAGGAGCTAAATGTGCAAGACCTAGGGTCAAAGCAGCTGAATACACCAACCTCAGAAAACACAGACAATGAATTGCAAATGACACTCAAAACAAAACGGGAAAAAAACCTTCACACAGAAAACTACAAAAGAACTCCACAGATACTGAATTGGCTTTCTGTACACACTGATCCTGCTTAACTGTGTGTGGTAACTAACCAAACCTTCTGAGTCCAATAGTCATAAAATAGAGACTCGGGGGTGGGGGAAAGATAATGGGATGGGGAGAACTGTAAGTAAAAAGATTGCATCGTTCCTCTTTTTTTCCTTTTTTTTTTTCTTTTTTAATTTAAAGGGAGGACATGCATCTTTTGCTATTTTCTGCTATTTTGATGCGCTAAACATGACAGTTCAGCAGAAGGCAGTTACTTTGCTATTAATTCTGCTGTAGAAGTCTTACAAAAGGTGCAGCGTTTCAGTTTCAATCACACAGCACAAACCAGACGGTTTAGTAAACCTCACAGAAGTAGTAAGTTTTTTCAGGACACAGAGTTGTTCTACTGTAGCTCTCAACTTGTGAGCAGATCATCAATACAGGACATGAAACTGGCATGTACAGCACAAGCCTGAATACAGCTGTCTGAATTGATGTACTACTGGTCAGGTTCTTCTTGGGACTCACTCTGGCTTGATCACGGGCCATATGACTTGGATGCTTCAATGCTAGTTTAGCTGTGTATTGAAGGAAGAATTACAACTTACGTAGTATCAATTGCCCACAACAGCAAATTTACAAAATGGTTGGTTTTGACTGACCAGCTATCACATTTGTAAAAAGAATTATTAAGTGATCAGGAAATTAATTTTGTTTCAGTTGTTTTGCTGAGAGGCCGTTACTTGCCCACTTCATCGAAAACAGAAAAAGCCCAGAGTCTAAACTACTGTTGCAGGAAGTGTTCAAGCAACTAAGCTCTCTCTCTTGCACATTTTGATTCTTCTTATTCTCTAATGTCAATGTAACTATTTATTTACTTCTTTTTAGGGCACCTACTCAACAATTCAGGGAAACACTCCTCTCTCTCTGCTCTGTCTTTCTTTGAGAGCGCACTTTTAAACTCTTTTTGTCTGGAAACCCACAGCGCATTACAGCATAAAGAGAAAAAACACCACTCTGCCAATCATGCAGCTATGCTGAAAACTTGAAAGTCATGACGATTATAAAAAAAACCCAAACAAATCAGCAAAAAACCAATAGTGCCCCAGTTTCTCCAATTTTTCTTGTAACTATTAACACCTGCAGATATGGTCTCCATTAAGTAAAACTGACCAGTATTTTTTTCCTTTTAATTTTTCCAACTTTTAGAGGTAAATTCTTTCTTCCTCTAAGCTGAAGAAGCGCTCTTTTCCTCTTCCTAGCAAACCTTTTATGTGAACTATGAAAGAAATAATTTCTCTATTTTGTCACTTTTGCTACATAGCTTCAAAAACTATTAACACTCCAAAAGGGAATAAGAAAAGTCTTACCCATTGCTTGTTTCCCCATGGCACACTGGTAAGTGTTTCTTGGGGACTGGTTGTGGTGAGGATATGGAATCAGCCCAGCACAGACACCCAGAAGCGTGAAAGGCTCAATCTCCAAATGCGTTGTATCTCTTAAAAGGAAAAAGTACCAATTATAGCAGCCTTGTGAACAAACCTCTTAACTAGCACTTATTTAGTTTAGTAGTATCTCATAATACTTCAATTAAATTCTGTTCAGGAAAACGTCAGTAGAATGCCAAAATAGGGGAGGAGGACTTCACTATGGGATTTTTATTTTTTAGTTAAAAAAAAAAAACAACAAAACTTTCTTTTGGCTTTAAGTGTTTCCACATGAGAAGAAATGACAGAGAAATAAATGAGAGTTTATCAATTTCCATCATGGAGAAAAAGCCTCCAGATAATGACAACCTGAGAGAGCTCAGTAAGACAATAAAACATCAGTTTATACAGTAAGACCCAAAATGCCTTAAGGAATGTCTTCTCATGTAATGAGAGTCCTCTGCGTCAAATTACCAATCTCAAAGATGTAGAAATCCACTGGGGAGGTGGAGGAAGGAAGAGCAAGACAGATTCAGGTATTGAAAAAAATAAAAGTGTAATTTTAGTTTTCCAAGGTGAGTTATATCAGTTAGAGGGAAAACATCTGTGTCCAAACCAAATCCAGTGCCATGGATGATATGGCATAATAAAACATTATTTGAAAAGCTCTGCAAATATTTTGGAAGTGGTTATGTTGTTAAAAGGCAGTACTGATAAGAAGTAAAAAGACAGTGACAAGGAGTAAAGACTGAGAGATAACAAAATTTGTTCTACTTGGCATGCGCTTCAGAGGAGAAAGTCCATGCTCAATAAAGGCAATTAAATTATAGCGTGCATTGGGATGCAAGTGGAGTGACTAATAACTAAGGATGGCATGTACAATAAAGCTTGGCTGGAGCAGATCTCCTGTTTTAAACCAAGATAAGTAACTAGGAAATGGAGAATTTTGAAATAAAGATAATTATAACTAAACTTATTCAAAGCATAGCTTTCACAATGTTTTGGAGTTATTACACAGAGCTTGCGTTTAGGCATACATTGCTTCTCCCATGCACCTAAACCCACTGCATTCTGAAAATCCCATCTTTAGTGTTCAACTTCTCTTGGAAACCTTTTGGATTTTTTTTTAATTAATTAAAGAAATTAAATTGATTACTAAGATTTAAGACCTTGCAAAGGAAATGACTGGGATAATCTTTATTATGATAACACTCAAAAGATGGCAAAGCATCACAAGCTCAAAAAGGCTGAGGAATTACCACCAAGTACATACAGACTAAAGACAAGGACCAGCAGGAACTTACATAACAATGTACTACTGGAAAAAATGAAATCTGAAAACTGAAAAAAATCTGGAAACCCCAAGGAGCAAGTCTAGTGAAATTACCTGTCAGTCCCAGAAATCTTTATAAATCACAAATATGCTTGAGTATAAAGAATATGAACAGTAGAATCCCAACTGCAGTCAAGTAATTGCCAAATGGTCTCAAGAGCCAGTAGCAAACTTAAAGCACAGACTGCTCCCCCATTCTGTAGAACTTCACAGAGCTGCTAACGCTTCTCAAACAACAAAGAGAGAGGCTTAAGAACATACTGATAGTGAAGTTAGGAAATTTCTTTAGAAGGTACTAGTGCATGGAACTACATATATATTTTCAGACAGGGTATTCAACACAAGTGTTTTTCCATTGAGGTCAACCCTATTTCAACCAAAGACACAACATACACAGATTCCAGTATCTTATGAAGTATTTCACAGTGCTAATGAGAGACCTTCAAACTTTACAGAGCAGTTCAATTTCTGCAAGTCAAAATGCCACTGCCAAAAACAGGCCCAAGAAAGGAAGGCAAACTTGTGAGTTTGAAAATCAGAGTTACAAATGGGTAAGGAAGAAATTGAACACACTAAATAAGAGTCAAATCCTCCAAAGAAAAAAACCCTAATTGGATTGGAAAGGTAAAGAGAGGATACTGTAGCTAAAAGAAGCCTACGTTACAAAAACAGGAATGTTAATGGGATACTTCACAATAGTGGATTGTATTAGTTGTATTACCAGAACAAGTTGTACCAACATGGTCGCACTATTTAAAATGCAAGATGACCAGCTGGGGGAAGGGGGTACACAAATCGACTATTCAGGATGTAGGGAATATCATTACTAAGCACAAGGAGCAATGTGCTCATACGGTGCAAGCACACATACTTAGAGCACTATTAGCTACAAGCATTGAACCTAAACTCAGAACAAGTTGATGGACAACAGAAGAATCTCCCAAACTTTTTGGCAGTTATCATGGAGTCATTTCCTCACACTAATCCATCAGAAGTTCACTGCCTCCTCCTATTTTTAACTAAACAGTGATTTCATGTGATATGCTCCCATTAATTTTCCTAGCTAAGCCAAGTGTCCTGTAACTTAAACTTTTCAGCTTTGGTGCTTTGTGAAAGTTATTTAATTTTGGCACAAATAACAGAAATTGTGTGTTCTTCTTTGCTCATGTATACAGAAGCCAGACAAGAGCATGCAAGAGTACTTTCTTGAAGTGATAAAGTCTTCAAAACCCTGGGCAGGAGCAACACAATTTAATTAGCAGAGTTAATGCATTTCATCTGGCAAAGGTTAAAGATAACTGAAGGTCTCATCTAGCTCCACTGAAATCAATGACGTATTTCTACTGGCTTACATGAATACTTGGCCAGGACAGAACATTTAGAAAATGCATTTTCTGCATCAATCTACTGATCAAACATTTCATGGAGATAATTTCTAAAATCTTATATGCAGCCTTCAGCTGACAGGATATTGTCAGGGAAACATTTAAAAAAA
The DNA here is from genome assembly GCF_000687285.1 of Phaethon lepturus. NCBI lineage: Eukaryota > Metazoa > Chordata > Aves > Phaethontiformes > Phaethontidae > Phaethon > Phaethon lepturus. The sequence continues at coordinate 58,951 of NW_010524306.1, read as the reverse complement.
AGTATAAAGATAGGAGGAGGACTTAAAAATTTAGCGGACTCCATCCTTTAATGTGGGCTCTTTAATCACAGTCACAAGACAGAGAAACAAAACCAGAGCAACGGGTCCTTCGTATATGTGGAAAACACAAAAAATCTGGAAATCTTTCTAAATGAAAATCACATACCAGGAATGGGTTTAACTTCTGTGGTAAAGAATACACAGAATGATACAGCCATTTTTATCAGGGCCTATTATACATCCAAACATCAAAGAGAAGGTCTCATCCCAATACTTCAGACATTTAGTGTAAGCTGGCTGTCTAGGGTCCCTGTACAGCCATGAGAGAGAGATTGTTACAAATTACAATCATGACACCCTAAGATCATCATTTAACATGTGGAAGCACTTGTCTTCTGGATTCCTATTGTATAAAATTACTTATGATGAGCAGCCCAATGATTAGAACAAAAAAAAGTCACATCCAGAGAAACAGAGGATATACCTTTAAGTATTTCATTTTTTTGAGAATTAGAAGCAGGAACAGATCTCCCAAAACCAAAAAGCTAAACCACTTTTTGTAACTTTCCCATGGATAATTTAGATTTCATGTGGCGTTGTTTCAACCATTAGCAAAGGAGCAGTGCGTATGCAAGAAAACAGTAACTTTATTAATATGCTTGCATTGCAGACAGTCACCCTATGAAAGTTTTTTCTTTACCAGTGTTTAGCCTGAATGCATACTTACTTATTAATTGTATGTTCATACAGGGCAATGTTACAGTCATTTTCTTCATTCACATCCAAATATTCAACAAGGCCTTCATGCAAGAAGTCTTCAAAATTCCTACAATTAAATTAAAAAATTACACTAGAAGTACTGTCTTTCTTTACACTTCTGCAAAAATAAAACTGCATAATACATATATTGGAGGAATGTAATGTGTAGAAGTTAAACTACAGAAATACTTTTGCATGAAAAGTTCTGTGCATTTTACATATTTAAGAAAATTGTTTTTTTTTTAATTAATCCTCTTGCCCATTCACTGCTTCACACAGTCTGAAGGGCCAATGCTATTTATTTGAACAACTAAATAAAATCTTCCTGTATGTACTCATCATCACTACACATGTAGGCAAATATAAGGGTAATCTAGAAAGTTTTTGTGATGGTTTTGCAAAATTTTGTTAAAGCTAAATTTAAACACCTTTGTGTGTGTTTTTTTAAATCCCAAGCTAAGAATTTGCAAGGAGTTTCAACACTAATTCTGAATGTGCCTAGTTTAGAGTGGTCAAGTTGATATTCATTTGAAGTGTTTGATTTTTCAATCAGGAGAAGGACAATACTGCCTCAGGCCTTCCACTTGCAGAAAGATGAGGCTATGAGGTGACTTTATTCTGTATAATCACTGAATTTCATAGCAGTAACAAAATAAGAATACCAAACTTCATTTGACTTTAAACAGAAAACCTCTAATACACCAATTATTAATTTATATAGGAGAGTAGACTTCTCCTCTACGTAGCTAACCCCAAAATTGTGAAATACTGATGGATTGAATTATTTCCACACAGTATTTACAGATAGATGTGAAGATGAATAATTGTGTACCTGTATCCCTGAGCCAGTTCTTCCATATGCTTGTTTGTAACTGCAGGTTTTTGCTTCTTGACAATTATGTAGGGTCTACAATTAAAAAGCAAAACAATAAAACCCCCAAAGGATTATAATAGCAAATATTTACGCAGGTAACAATTTATCCTTACAGTAAGAATACTGACTACGCAACCTATTTTATAAACCACTTTCAAAATTTATCCACCTTTAACTGATATAGCCACATAAATAGAATCAGTAATTATTAGACCTTGGTCTGATACACAGATACCTGAACTGATGTATTGTCTATGAAGTACCCAAAAAGTGTACAAGAAAAATTAAGTTTTGAGGAGGAAGCCTTTTTCCCCCTCCTCTAAATCTTTAGACTAACATCTTATAAATTCTACCTACACATTTTGTTGATGGCTTTAAAAGATTTAAGATTTCCCAATCTACAAAGCTAAGAACAGCATTAAGTTCTATGGATATTGCAGGGACCTCACGCAACACTGAGTGAACAGTTTGTGTTCAAGTGTCCACATGCAAGAATGTATTTTGCTGTTACTTACATGATGTAAAGTACAGGCATTTACTATGGGTGACCTCAGATGAATCCATAAATTTCAACAGCACATGTATCTCTGAAGGCTTCCTTACCGCAAGGAAACACTGACACAAAGGATGGCATGCAAGAATGAAACGTCAAGGGCTGTTGCTATTTGTACAAGTTGCTCTTATAAAGAGCAGCAAATAGCTACAAGGTACTTGTGGAGTGCACTCTGAAGTCTAAATAACTGTTTGAAGACTAACAAGCACTTTTAAATGGTTAATGGGGGTATCTGAATAATTGCAGGGCAGGGGGTGCCACACAGCAAACTTGGTAAACTCCTGGAAATCCACATGATTTCACTTGTCTTTATTTTACAAATCGGAAGTTTTGCTGCATCTCCAAACCTGCAGAATGCACAATAATAGCCCTGACTGGAAAAGTAATTTCTCTGCCACTGAGTATATGCGCCTACTCTGGATGTCTTGGACAGGTATGATTAACTGGTGCTTTGTACATGTACTGTTTTGGAGCCTCTAGCGTGCCTCAAACTGCATTCAACATGCTCTGAGATTCAATTAATGAATAATGTGGAATGCCAACTGTAGTTGACTGCTGCTTCTTTAAAGTTTGCACAAAATATGCACACAGTCAATGCTAAAATATGCATATATTTATTAACTCATTCTGCCTCTCCCAATCTCTGCTTTGTTCCATCTTTTGTGCCTTGTTCTTTAGGCTAATTACTTGGGCCTGGAGATGCTTTACTTGTAAATAACCTAGCACTGTGCTGCCATAATCTGACTGGAGCCTGTAGCCTCTAATGTAAATCAACCTGATTTTGTGTCTCAAAATATTATGTTCCACTCTTTCTCATTTTAGCCACCCAAGTCCTTTTTGCTTTCCTCCGTGACATGACTGTTATCAGGCACTCTTTCTGTCTAATAAAGAGCATAAGCATCTCAAGGCAGAGACCTTCCTTATAGGTTTATTGAATTCCCTTCCTACTTAAGGGTAAGCAATGAAATAAACCAAAATTGTGAGACATACTTCTTGGTGTTATAGGAAACAGGTACACACACCTGAGGAAGTTTTGCACCAGAAGTAAAGGCCCTTGAAGACAGAGTAGCTTCTCATTCTAAAATGTGATATCACAGCCATGGGATATCAGGTGAGTGGCTGCTTGTTTCTTGCCTCACAGGAAGTAAAAAAACCCTCCAAGGACATTGGACATTACTACAGTTGCAAATCATGCCAATTTTAATCCTCCCTCCTCTCTTTTTTTAAAGATGATAGAAGAAACATTTTGTTTTGACTTTTGTTTACAGATAAAATGGATTTATTTGCTTTTTTTTTTTAAAGTTGTTTGACTATATAGTATGTTTCTTAGATCTGTCTGTTTTAAATGAGAACTCTTTATGGAGAAAAGAGATGCTCAAGTCCTACTGAATTTGCTTAAATTTGTACTCATGAAAGTCTTAGCCCAGTGTATTTACAGTGTATAAAACAGTGTTTATAGTAAGTTCACTGGTGAAATAATTCTGACGAGATGTTTACCTGCACAATCTCCCTCCATCAGAGGAAATGTAGACACATCTGTCAGAAAGATTTGTAGAGATGGAAACAAATTCATTGATATAACCCGCTCGACGCATTATCCGAAACGTGTTGACTAATTTCTGATGATCACGTATGACACCGAGGATGTTACCTATTCAGAAAGAGAATAAATTCATGGTGCATTCTTTGCATATCCAAAACTCTACTTAGACATTCTGATCATGTCTAGCATGCATGGAAGTACTTTCTACCTCTTGCAATTAATTAATAAGAATTAGCTCTTTTTTCCTCTTGGTAAACATTAAAAGTCAGAATTTCACAAGTCATCTATCGGTTTGCCTCCAAATAGCTTCAGAAACAAAATAGTGTGTTTCATCCAGCTTTCTTAAAATACGTTTCTGCTCAGGTGCCCATTCACCAATTAGTGTACAAGCAAACAACACTGCTAAAGCCTGCAATTTCAGCTGTACTGAAATAGATCCAAGTTTTCCAGGACCAGACCAAGGAACTGTCCTGCTGCCTTGTGAGAAATTTTAGAAAGACTTGATATTTTTGATATATGTGATCACTCACAACAGCACCATAAAACTCCTCCTTCAGGAACTTAGCTCGATAAGCTATTGCTATCTTAGGACAGCACTTTTGCATGGTTTTGCCTCATTGAGTACTAGACCATCTACATTTGAGAACATTACTATCTTGTTCCATACCACCACCTGAGCTTGTGAAGGAAGAGTCCAGTATTTCTGCTCTGCACACCCCTTTGGACCATAAAACGAGGCAGAAAAGAGTGCATGCAGTTTCACTGAACCTTATCTTTAACACACAGCTACAGAAAAGCAGAGAGAAGAAACGCAGTTTGGTCAAGTGTTGCTTTTATGTTATTGGGAAAAGGTAGGATTGGACAACAACTGCTGTTTAATTCTAAGGTAAATGGAGAACTTGTTCATGGTGACAGATATTACATACTAGTCCCTGGAAGCGGATGCTGTTGACAAAAGGCTATTTTTAAAAAATACAACTGTGATTTAAAATGTCAGCATTTTGAAATCTGGTATCATAGTACCTGTTGATTTAGAAACGCTAAAGGATCAGTTGTAAAAGGAACATAAGCGTGCAGATGCAAAGCACATATGCCAAAGCATCGCTTTAACATAGAAAAGGAACCTGCTTTCCAAGGTCTAATTTCTCCTCATCATTCACAAAGCAAGTTGTCTTTTAAAAGGTAATGTAAAGAGAACAGCATCGCTAAACTTTGCAAACTATTGATGTTTCCTTTCTGTTTTTAAAGGCACTTGCATGAATATTTATAAAAATACATAAAGCTTACAGTAACATTAAATACTTTCTGTGAATGAAGCTCTGAGTTTGTAAATTTAAGTTATTAGAAATTTAGCAGCGTTATTCTCTTTTAAAAGAGTACTTTAGGAATGGCACCTCATTTGGTGAATGCCTAAAAAAAATCCCCAAATCTGTAATAGAATGTACATATTTTTGTGCCTATTCATGTGTGTTTATAAACAGTACTGAAATTTGAAAAAGCTTCAATTTCCCAGCTACACACATCTGTAGTCAGAGTTCTGAGGACACAAGTTCAGACAACTAAGTGCTATCATCTGGCCTACCTACTCTGCCTAACCCTATCAAAATATTTACAGATGAAATTGATCTGCTCGAGGGCAGGAAGGCTGTACAGAGAGATCTGGACAGGCTGGATCGATGGGCTGAGGCCAACTGCATGAAGTTGAACAAGGCTAAGTACCAGGTCCTGCACTTGGGTCACAACAACCCCATGCAACGCTACAGGCTTGGGGAAGTGTGGCTACAAAGCTGCCTGGTGGAAAAGGACCTGGGGGTGTTGGTCAACCACCAGCTGAATATGAGCCAGCAGTCCGCCTGGGTGGCCAAGAAGGCCAACAGCATCTTGGCCTGTATCAGAGATAGTGTGGCCAGCAGGACTAGAGAAATGATCATTCCCCTGTACTTGGCACTGGTGAGGCCACACCTTGAATACTGTGTTCAGTTTGGGGCCCCTCACTACAAGAAGGACATTGAGGTGCTGGAGTGTGTCCAAAGAAGGGTAACGAAGCTGGTGAAGGGTCTAGAGCACAAGTTTTATGAGGAGCAGCTGAGGGAACTGGGGTTGTTTAGCCTGGTGAAAAGGAGGCTCAGGGGAGACCTTATTGCTCTCTGCAACTACCTGAAAGGAGGTTGTAGTGAGGTGGGTGTCGGTCTCTTTTCCCAAGTAACAAGCGATAGGACAAGAGGAAACAGCCTCAAGTTGTGCCAAGGGAGGTTTAGATTGGATATTAGGAAAAATTTTTTCACCAAAAGGGTTGTCAAACATTGGAACAGGCTGCCCCGGGGAGTGGCTGAGGCACCATCCCTGGAGGTATTTGAAAGATGTGTAGAGGAGGCACTTAGGGACATGGTTTAGTGATGGACTGGACAGTTTATGGTTGGATTGGATGACCTTAAAGGTCTTTTCCAACCTAAATGATTCTATGATACACGTGGAAAAAGGCATCTGCAGTTGACTGTGCTCCAAAAATTGTTGGAAGGTTTCCAAAGCCTAACTCTCCATCAGCAGCAAATCAGAGTCAGACTGTTGAATGGTTACATACCATTAAGGAAAACAAGGAACACATTTGGATATGAAAGTTCTTCACCACAGAGCAAGTTGACATCTTCAACTCCAAGATTACCGGCTAATTTAATAATCGGGCCATCTTCCATATCTGTAGTAATGTGAGTCATGAGGGCAAGGTTTTTAACCAAACCACAAGCCTAAAATAAAATAATACACCTTTTATCCATTTTATTCCAAAGTATTAATACAATATCTCTTTTTCTTCCCAAACCGTATTTATGAATAAAAAAAAAAAAAAAGTCAAAGTATAAAGTGAAAGAAATGAAACAAATTAACTACACTGAGAATAATTAAACAAATTAACTACACTGAAGGAAGAAAGGAAGAATTTTCTGTATAACACTGAAATGTCATTTTTTTTTAGCATTTACAAACTAATAAAAAAATATAGGTGATGAAGTTGTAGTTCTTAAGTTATGCAGCCATGTATAACCCTATACGTATCTCTTCAAAGCAACAGCTACTTAGAAGCATAATGGAAACACAGAATCAGTCTATCAATTTGCCAGATATCCTGTATGTTCTAACACAGACTTTAAAATGAAATTTAAAATTTTCATTTTAAAATTAAAAATATCCAAGTATCTTATACAGTGCAACTTTATTTCAGCTGCTTAATGAGACTAGCTCATATTGATTATTTGTGCCAGGAAGTTCAGAGTTCCTCCAGTACTTTCTATTCAGGGGAAAAAAAAAAAAGAAGAAGAAGAAGAAGAAAAAAGACTGTCAGAATCAATTGTTTGGTTGAATTAACTGGATGACATCTTTAAAGTAAAACATACAAATGATTTCTGAACAGTTTCCAGCCAGTCTACTCAGGTAGGAGAAAAAAGGGCAATATATTAAGGAGGACCAGGATGTAAACAGATGGGATGTGGGAAGACACACAAGTTGTGTTATCAAGCTGAGGATAATTTACCTCTCCAGAAACCTCCTCATCAGAATTCTTCCTCTGATGGAGAATCACTGCCTTCAAAATAAACAGTGTCTCCATTCCTCAGCACAAGAAATACTGAAAGCAAAATAGAAGTTCCTCACCTCTCCTTCAGGAGTGTCAGATGGGCAGAGCATCCCCCACTGAGATGGTTGTAATGACCGAGGACCACTCACTTTCCTTGTCTTTTCAAACTGAGAAGAGATTCTAGTCATCATTCCCAGAGCAGATATATAAGACAAGCGGGACAATACTTGCGTCACACCTTGGCGGTCCATTTTGAATCTCTTCAGAGACCAATTTCCCTGTACAAAAAAGAAACATTTCAAAAAAGTTATTGCAGTTTATCCCTGTCCTGACACTGCATGTCTTTTTTCAATATCTAGACAGAATAATATCTGAGGAGCTTTGCACAGCGAATGTTGCCCATTTATACAAAACAACTTTCTAACTACCTATATGCATATAGACTACTAGTTATAACATACTTGTATTAAGTATTTTAAAAACTAGTTGAAACTGAAGAACTGCTCCTTTAGATGAAAAGATACTTTTGCTGTTATAAATTTAATTACACAAAGATTCTTCATCATCTGTCCCTCACAGGTAAATCAGTACTCAAATTTAGCTAAATTAAATTGTTTTCTCCTCTCCTGTTATAGATTTTTTTCGAGTATTTAAAAAAAAAGGGCATTTTGAGTGAAATACACTTTTAGAATAGATCCCACAAACTTTCAGTTCTGCCTTTTCATGGTAGGAAACACAGGCATTTATGCTGGAGAAGTCTGACTTCATCTGTCTGCACTTTCTTGAAGACTTTTTTTTTTAGAATCCAGAAGAAAAAGACTCACTGATCTATCTTCTCACAGAAGAAGGGTTAGGAGGGTGTTAGGTCTATCCAGCTTATCTGGTAGGATTACACCAACTATGAAATGCAACATCATATGTCAGAGGTTCCATGTTTCAGTACTGTCACAGGTGGTATCACTTGTGGTTTTAATTAGGAGAACAGAGGAGTTCGGAGAATGTTCTAGGACATAATTATGTTTCCATGCCAAGCAGATTTAATAATCGCTACTGTAAGATCTTGAAATTTGGTGCTACATTTTTTGACTTCATGACATCTACTCCATACACGGTTGCCAGCACCTGAGTCAGTAGATGCAGCCACCATGTTACTGGTCTGTGCAAAGGCAATGAAGATCTTAAAGGTAACACTTTCCCGAGGATTGTCTTCTGCTAATTCCTGTAGCCTTTTTGGTAAAACTCAGCTCACTAATGCTAACAAATAAATTGAAGCTCACTTGCTGTACTACAGTGAAATCCTTTTAGAGGGTGATTTGCTTGGCTTCTTTATTTATACGTTAACAGCACTATCCCATTTTATGAACAGCAAGAAGCCAGCATCCATCCCAATGATTTTGCTATTTGCTTCCACTGGAGAGACCATCAAATAGTCTGCAGAACTTCCCTTTCTTCCTTGTTACAGAAAGTGTGAAGACATAATGCCCAATGGTAACTGAGTCAAAACAAACTTGTCCACTTGCTCACCCTTCTCAGGAAGGGTTCGTTCACTCACTGACCATTTCATTCTCTAAGGACTGGGAGTTCCCAGAATGTAAGTGGAAGAATACAATAAATGAGTAGTTTTTCCTCACACTGGAAATTATTGCATCTGTAGTCTAAACTAGCATGTGGTTTCTTCTTCACTGCCCAGAAGACTGTGAAATCTCAAAGACTGGAGGAGAGGGGAGGGAAAAATGCTGCCTGAAGAAATAATAGGAAAAATTCTTTGTGCTTTGGAAGTGACAGACTGACTCCTTCAAAGTTGTCCAAAAAACCCAAAATGGGGCCAGGGCTGTTGCGAGACCATCCCCAGTGGAGAACTTCCTACTGAAAACTTCTGTGAACTGAAAGTTGCTCCCTCAATGGCATTGGACGATTCTGCAGATGCTGCAATGTCTATTAGGCCTGTGGCATTACGGCCTGACCTACCCTCTCTTCTGGTATTTTGCAGGGTATTAAGACGATCTACAGCAAATACCACTGAACACCACTGTACAGTTGATGTAGTGGTGCTATAAGTTATTTTGCATGCTACTGGTGTAATTATGAATCCACTGAGTTATTTCATGCTCTTTGAGACTATCGTTGAAGCATTCTGGTGAGATTGGAGATTGTTGTTTCCAAGAATGTTTTTTATGGTATTTGCTTAATCTCTTGAATAGTATGTGTTGGGCATTGTTCCTGAGAAATTATTTTCAATGCTGAAGAGCAGATGGTGTTTAACTGCTTATGTGGTAGTAAAAAAAAAGTCCAAAGATAGTGGAAGAAAGACAACTTTACAATACGTACTGAATAGTTTGCAGATTTATCTCTGTCAGTCCAAATGGAAAAACTGGCACCAGCTAGAAGAAAGCACCAGCATTTAGAGAAACAAATCTGTCAATTGTTTTGGTTACGTGCACTGTAGAGATTTAACTACATTTGGGGCATCATAAAATTAAACAGTGATAAGCTTAAACACTGGGATTTGTAAGTTACAGACTGTTGGTGGTTTTGGATGCAATTTGTGGAGTTAGTTTTGTTTATAAGAACTAAGAAAAACCTCAGTTTCATGCTAGGCAGAAAAGCCCTCTCAAGAGTTCTAAAGATTAAAAATTAAGTTGCACAATTTTTACCAGCTACTAAAATACTTAGACTAATCTAATTTCTTAAAAAATTATGAATTTCAAAGTAATTTACAAGCTAGTAGGTAGATTTCAGGAACAATCTCACAAATTGCTCTTGCAGATGTGTGAGGTAAAAGACAAAGTTAGTAATTGTATTTTTGTTTTTGTCTACCGGCACAAATGAAAATATCCATTCCAGTAGAAAACAGGCACAGGCTAAAATCTAACCAAGAAAAATATTTAAAGTCTTAATTACGTGTTTTTTTGCAATAATATGGCATGTAGCAGTTTTTCCTGTTAAATAGTTCAGTATCATTAGCAGAGAAGTACCAATTTCTATGCTGCGAATTTGCTCATATCATCAACTTCATATGAATAAAAAGGCACCATCCTTAAAAACTCAAAATTCAGCTGCCCCCTGCAGTTGTCTTCTGTTCATGATGTTTTCCAGCTGTTTTTCAGCAACCTTTTGGACATATGATGTAACCTGACCCTAGCTAAATCCAGATAATAGAAAAATACCATGAACCACACAGTCAAGTAGAACCTAGAAGACAGCAAGTTGGATAAATAGAAGCATGATCGTTATTTTAAATTTGCTTTTTTCTACCATTCCTTCACAAACACTAAAATACCACTTTGAAATAAATGGTGAAATAAAAAGTGGTTTGATAATTAATGATTATTCGTTGAATTCCAGAAGCCCTGCCCATGACAGAGTTTTGCAATTTTCATCTATAAAGAATGTTAAATAGATTTGTTTTTACAACCAAAGATAGTAGAGTAGTCAGAACAAAATTTACACATTTCCATCATTCACTACAGTGGAAAAATTTTACATACTAGAATGAAAACAAAAATACTTACTGTGGAGATGGCATTGACCATGCCATTGGTGATTTGGTCTTGACGCATATGCTTCACTACATCAAACTGAGCTGCACGTTGCTTGGGGATTACCTGGTCAGCAATCTTCTTCAGTTCAGAGTTAAATTTTTTGAACAAATCTTCAAATAGAAGAGAAAGAAGCTGGAAATCCAAAACAATCGGATTAAGAGAAAAATGATACTTCTCCAGGTCTGGGAAATGTGTGTGAGGAGAAACACATATTTAATATTTCTACCTTTATACTTCTTGTCAGTTAAAAAATATTCTCTCTGTTTCTCAAATGATATATTTCTCCCAAGTTTTTTTGCTTTGTTGAAGTACAATGTTAGAGAAATTATCTCATAATAGAACGCAAATTAAATAGAAATGGTCTAAGCCTATGTATTTATCCCTTTTTGATTTGCTTTAATCCTTCCTCCACAATATCTAAGCATACCCACCCATCTCTATGCTCTCCATTTATTAACTGTCTTCCCTAGTCTCCTACATTATAATCTAGCTGATCTACTACTTCTTTCCTAAAGTCACAAATTCTTTTAAAGATTTAATACCTTAAATGTACAACCTTGAACTACACACAAGATTTGGAGGAAAGACCATCTTCTATTCTAATACCGGATGGAATAACTGCAGTAAAACAGTAAGGGAAGAGTCACTTTGAACTATTCTATTATTGAAAGTGAAAAAGACTGTGTAAAATGCCCCTTCCCAGGGGGGACATGGGGGACATGACAGACACCCAAGTGACTGTAAGGTGACCTTAGGGGAAGCAACTCAGCAGCACAGAGTTTGGAAGCAGCGCACAGTTTGCAAGACCAGACTGAAACGCAAAGGTGTACAAGTTAGCGTTGCTTCTGGACAAGCAGAACTAAAAGAGACTTTTTTAGGGTCCCAGAAGCAACCTCTGCTCTCGACAGGTAGCAAGACATCTCTCAGGTTATGTAGGCAGCTTCCTCACTCAAGTATTTTTATCCTGCTGCTTTCTGCTAATCACAATCTATGGAAAACCAATTACACCCCCAGAGACTCCACCTGGTTCAACACCTGCCATCCTTTTCTAAAAGTGCTACTATCTGGAAAGTGCAATGTTCTTCCACATCTCTCCCTTAAAAAAAAAAAAAAGTTTAAGCAAAGCAGCTACTTAACATAGCTGAATTAAAATAACAAACAAAAAACACCCACACAGCAATAAAACCCTTCAAAAGTGCTGCAATTTAAGCCAATTATTTCCTGTATAAGTATGCTACTTACTTCTAGTTCTTAAAATAGCCATAAAAGCAAAAGGCTACCAAAGCTTGTGATCTGACTTTTTTTGCTCTCCAACTTGCTTTGCTTCTGCATTTTGCTTAAGATGTCCTTGCAGACCCTAATAGCTCCCCAAAACACTTAAAATGTATCATGTAATGCAGATTTAAGTGTTCACAATGATTAGCTTTGCAAGCAAGCAGTGTAAATTCTAAAGCTTGGCAGTCCTGTCCTGGGACTCTATTTTACAGCAGCTCCAAGTGTCAGAAGAGCTAAAAATGCAGCAGCTACCAGTGCCAGAAATGGTAGTTCCCAGTGTACCAAGCATTGTACGGCTGAACAAGCTAGGTATTCAGCTATCACAAGCTAAGACATTCTGGAGTCAGTTGTACAATTTAATTTCTGCATGTGGAGAATTAAGCTGAATTTTAACTGCCTCCATCAGACATAGTCCCAACTTTTCCTCACCTTCTGGAAACAAGGAAGCAAACCACTCATTCCTCTATCACTGGTATGGGCCGCTAGATTTCATTTGCTTTCCTCTACCTACATGCTCCAGCTGGGCTGACCAAAGCATTTGTCAAATGACACTATAAAGCACCTAACTAAATTATAAACTACCCTTTTCACTGGCATCACAAATGCATTTAGGCATAAAAAAATTAACAAATAACATCTGGAAACTCAAGACAGACATCTGATTTGCAATAAAACGTTCCCACTGGCCTTCATGGAGAGCAAGACTGGATTATCTTTGACAATCTGCTCTACATGACATAAGAAACACTTAGTGTTCAGTCACTGACTTGTAAAACCAGTGATAACACACACTGTATGCTAACCCTTGACAAAAATGGAATCCTATTTCCATTCTGGACTGAGAGTTTTCACTGAAAACTCGTTAAGTGGGTTTTTTTTAGAACAGGTTTTGGCATGAAAAGAAGGTGTTGTAGATTCCCTTCCTGATGCTTGTAGTACTGTTAACATTTACAAGTGATAACCTCTCACCACTGTCAAAAGAAATCATCACCTGCAACTCACCTGTGATGTCACAGCTCATTTAAATCAGATTTCCATCAGAAATAAAAGCATCTTTTATGAAGCATGATATTAGGAAGGAAAACCCACTGGAGTCTCCAAAAACTAGATTATGAGGGAAGTATTTCAAAAGTAGGGAAAAAGTAAAAGGAAGGAATGTGCATAGTGTTAAGATGTCTGATAGTCTTGTCAAATAAGAACTATACTCTTTTGAAATCAATCACGGTATACATTTGCTCTCAACAGGTTTGAGCAGGACTTAAACATTTAACAAAATGTTTAACAGAACATTAAAATTAATTCAGAAAATGTTTTCAGATTTGATTCCTTGATCATAAAATTGCAAAAATCTCCTAATTCCACATGCCATAGGGATTATAAAGTCACGCCATCCTTCCTCTTCTCTGAACTAATAAAGTAAGTTACATCCCAAGTACACCAACTTGCTACTATCTGCCAGTCTGAAAAGCGTCATACTTTGCTCATTTCACTCACAGACTCTGGGTCTGTAAGAGCTCTGACTATCTGGCAAAGCAGAGTCTCACAATAACCGCATTATTTAGGTCAAGAGCAAGTGATTAAAGAAAAAGGATGGAATGCCAGTGATAATATTCAATGGATTTCAGTTAGTCCAGGGCCTTTCAGCCTGCTTCAGACAGGAGCACTAAAGAACAAATCATATTTAAGAAAAAAAATAAAATACTGACAGCTCATCAATTGATTTTCATTGAAATTCCTAAGAAAAATTAATAAAGAAGTTAAGCTGCTGAAATACAGTTTCACCAATTAGCTTAATGTCAGAGAATTCTAATTAGGCGCCTTGAGATTGCTATTTAGCGTTTAAGCCTTTAGAGTGCCAAATTCTCCCTTTCACACAAACTGGTTGCAAAATTAAAGACATTAGGCAGCCTTAATTATATTATCAGAACAGCTGGGATTAGGCAATCTCTGAAGTCAAGGCGGTATTCTTTTGTCACAGGGTAGAAATCCCTTGCTTTCCAGGGTGCCGGATTTTGGTGCTGTTCCATATCTCACCCATACAAAGCAAGCTGCATTAGAAACAAAAAAAAATGAGGACAAAGAACAGAGTAATGCTTAGCAAATAATGAACACATTAAGGAAAGAGAAAAGGTAGGTGAAAAGATTAAGCCTGAAATCGGTAGGTTTTGCTAACACCTCAGCTGGCACCTGGCCTACCGAGCCTCTAGTGGCAGAAAGACTAAGAGAAAGCTCTGTAAACCAGCTTGGCTAGTGGCTACAACTCTGTTATCTAAAGCTAAAGCACATTTCGTACTCTCTTGTCCCATGGGGTGTGAAATTAGCAGCTATTGTTTTCACACATTTTTATAAACACAATGCCTTTTATGTCTTTACATTGTTTAGACCACTATGTTTTTCTCCTCACATGGGAATCTTTTCTTTTTTTTTTTTCTTTATTAAAATTTTAAATCATTAGGATTTTCATTCCAGGAACACACTGGCATTAAAAAAAAAAAAACAAACCAAGCATTTTATCCACACAAACTTTAGCTAAAGACAAACATTTAGAAACTGGCAAAAAGTCTTTACACTTTTTAGTCTGTTATCCAATCAAATTAACATTACACCAATAATGTGGCTGAGAGGAGTTCAACTGTTCAGCTTGAAATGAGCTTTTAAAATATCACAAGGGAGCCAGAACTACTCTTAATCAAGTGTTACAACCCCCCCTGCATAGTTCTCCTTGATGTAGAAAAAATACACATTGGCTTTGTTGTGATGATCCTTTACATGTAAAACCTCTTCCCAGTTAATTTAAAACGACTTTGGTTCTTAACATCTGTGTGAGCAGAGGCCTTTCTGTTACAGCTTGTAGAAAACTTTTTACCTGGTCTACTTTCTGCCTCTAAAAATATTAGGAAAAAACAAACTACTCCTGCAATCCAGTTAAATACAAACAATATGATGAGAAAGCAACAACTAATTTTATTGATTACAGTCATACTGAACTACAGCAACAACATTACAGCAGAAACCAAATAAATCCATCACAGTTTAAAATACTTGCCCCATTAGAATATTGCACTAATGTCCTCTTACTACTCCTTACACTTCAGAAATATGTTCTACTTCAGCATAAGAGTAAAAGTTTGATGAAGAGTCAACATCTTAATTTGAAGAAAGGATTTTTTTTTTCCCTTTTCTTCAGAAAACTAGGAAGCAAAGCACATGTTTTTACTCTGAAATGACTGTGTGCTCTGTGTGTATGTTCACATGTGTGCATGTGAACAGGACAGGGCAGGGTGAGAAGGTGGAGTACGAGACAATATGCAAGCACACATCTTAAAGTGCAGTAAGATGAGAATTCCCACTGGATACAAAGAAAGAGAAAGGGACATTGTTACTCACACTGCAACAGAAATCCCAATACTAATTATGTGGGGGGCAGAGATGCATATTTTCTCCAACCTGGTGCATTATGTATACTTGTCTGAATTTCTGATGCATGATGAAAAAACAGAGATGACACTGACTGCCACAACTCCAACTTAAGTTAATACACAGCACTGCAAAGAAGTCCAGTCCTAATCTAAATTGGTTAATTAAATAACCACACATGGCAAGGAAAAAAACCATGCCATGGTAACTAAGCAGTTCCTTCACTGCCTTAGGAGAACGTAGTTTGGCCAACAGCTGTGAACTGCCACCTTCGCTGCAAAAGAACAGTGCCAGTCAGACACCTGAAACCATTCCCTCCTTCACAGCCCATTGTTATTGCTTCTACCTCCAGTTCCAAAATTCTGCAAGCAGAGAAGTCCACGCAATCCACTTTCATTAGGTGCTCAAGTTAACTCAAACCACTTACTTCATTAATTCATGCTACTCTAGAGGCTAGAAAGGCAGTTGACAACAAATAAGCAATCTCACAGGCTTCTCCAAATTACAGGAGGCTTGGGCGGCTGCTCTGTGAGCCGCTACACAAGCTGGGTTCTCCATAGTGGGACAATCTGGACCTGACATGCAGGCACCTACTTGGTCCCAGTTCATACTCTCAGCCAAGTTGCTTAGAGGGGGGCACTGGAAGACGGATCTTACTGCTGCCTTCTTGGCACTAACAGTATTATAATGGAACTAGAACTGATGCTGTATTTCCACTGCTCTGTCCTTTTATCTGGTATAAAGAGGCAATACAGAAGTGAGGATATAATTTATTAGTCTCAATCAGGGAAGCACATCTATGAGTCAACAAGAAAAGCCAACAAAAATACAATGAGATAAAAACCACTTCAGTCAAGAAGACAGGGATGCTCCTTATTCTGCATCTTTTAAAAGCGGATAGTAACAAAATCCCAAAAGAGCACTCCGCTCTGAAGTGAAAACTCACCTGCCCTGCCAACTCCAAACGTTTATTTCCATAGTAGTCTCTGTCATCTACTTTATTTTCTCCTTGAGCCAAAATCACTCTGCGCACCATCACTGCTGTGTATATGCACTTGGCACGAAAATTGAATTCCTTCACCTGTAAATAAATAAAAAAAAAAAAAAAAAAAAAGAAGAAGAAAAACATACTGATGTTTCAGGAGTACTTCCTTAGTTCTCATTTAGACAAACACATCATTTTAAATCAATGGGTAATCTGGGCTGACTGAGGAGTTACAGGGGGATTTGTGTACTTCACCTTCTTAAAAAATGCTAAAAGCAATATACATTAGTGGTGTTGAAACAGATAGTAAATGAAAACAAAACAGAATAAAGGTATAGGTCTTGAGAATAAGGTCCTGAACTAACAGCTGATACTGCCTGGCTATGAAGAAAAAAATGTGTAGTATGATAAGTAGTTCAATGGTACAGCATTTCATAAACATACAGATTACTTTTGACTCAATCCAAATCTTCCCCTTTATTTTGAGAATGATTTACTTTATCTCAGCTGCAAAGCAATCAAAGACATTTTTCCCTGCCAACAAAGCTCACACCATAAATAACCACACAAATTTACTCCAGTTTAAAAAACATTGCATACAAGAACGTGGGTCAGAATAGTTGACGCTAGCAGCTCTCGTGCTTCTTCCATCTTTGTTTTCTTTGGGCCTCCCCACATCCTTTGCCTTCGCACTTTGTTTCCAATGTACTTCAAAGCCTGTCAAGGGGGGGAATTAACTTGAGTTAATATCAGCACTGTAACCCATACACGCACCCGGAGATCTATGTGTATTCCTCGGTCACTGCAGTGCCACTAGCCACAGATGATACAAACTCCAAACAAAGTGCAAAATACCAGACATGTAAGTGATGCTAATACAAAAATTTTCTTAAAAATTGACACAATTGATTATAATTAAATATACAACATGTTGTTTATCATATGTTGGTAACATTTGGAATGGGAGGTGGTGAAAGAGCATGATTACTACAATATTAAAGAAAGGGGATTGCAGAGAGTTCGGAAAAAGGATTATATAAATTCCAAAGATATCTAGTTTATTTAATTTGACTTTTCACCCCCAGTTCTTTTGTGTACTTGCTAAGTTTCATTCAGATATTAAACTGTGAGGTAGCACTGACTGTTTAATAGGCACAAATGCTGCTGTGTGGCAGCCACATCTGTCTCCAAGAGTATCTTGCAATGATTAATGGACTCTTACTCTTTTATCAGTTGTCCAAGAAATAGAATCAATATGCAGAATTCAGGGTCAGATGCGTCAAAGAAAACATCCAGGTCCACACAGGAAGTTCCTGCCTGGAAATGAAGCCATGCCCCCTATGGCAAAGAATTACTCTCCCCACTAAATGACAGACTGTCCTTTCCATCTGTGACCTTCTTCCCCAAAGAGCTCACTTTCTTTTAATTTCATTTGACGTTTTTTGCACAGAGTAACTTCTGTGTTTCTGTTTGTCTACTTTCCTGGACACTTTGCATTTCACTGTTCTGACTCTGAATTAGGAAGGCCTTCACGCTACCTCTAACCCTGAAAAGCCCCAAAAGATGCAAACCAGAAAGACGTTCACTTTACAGCACTCAGCATTATGCAAGGAAAGATTCGATAAAGTTTACAACGAAATAGCAGAAATAAGACTAACCTTCAAAACCTTCTTCTAGATTAGTATGTACATGATGGAAATACTGCCAGCAAAATGGCCTGTGTTCTGACTAATTAAAAAAGTACACATGAGCTGAAGAGAACTATGGCAAGTCTTTAGCAGGACAGAAGGTGGCTATTACTGTAGGCTTTATACAAGAGATTAGAACTGTAGGAGAACATCTACTCAGGATGAAATGGTCATGTCCACACCAATGGGGCTGCTGCAAAATGGGGCATGCAATTCCTTTTTAAAAAACGGGAACTGTCCTCAACAAAAACCCTTAATCTGACAAACACCACTATTTTTCACATACATTAAAACATAACCCTGGCCTTCTGCAAACAAAGCATTTCTTGACTTTGGGGTTTTTTTCAGTTAGGCAATGAGAGCAAAGCCTCACTTTTGACAAGTCCTGCCCCTTTAAAAGCCCTCAGCTTAAAATAACCCCAAAAAACAAACCTCAAAACACAAAGCGTATGTCAATTGCTGACACAGCAAAGTGGTCAATATCCACCATCTTTAGATTTTTATGGCGTCTGGCTATGTGAAAAGACACACCTGCATCTGTGTAAAAATCTGAGCTTTTTGGCATTCTTCCAGACTAGGAGCAAATGCAGCCATCACATGTTCCTCTGTGCCAATCATCTGTACAATCTCTTGGTCACTCTCAACACCCATGGCCTAGGAAAAGAAGAAAAGACAGAAATAGCACAGTCTTTATGTTAACTCACTGACATTTGCTTATGCTAATTTGGTATTGTTTGTCTGCATTACTAGTAAGCAAGAGCTAGTTCTTCTCTAAGAAACTGTGCCATCTGGCACTGGCAGCACATATTCTAGCTATGGAAGAACACTAAATGGAAATCTTGATAAGCAGCAGGAACACACACACTCTTTGGAGGATGTCTTTTTCTTCACTGACAGAGTTAAATTTTATGCTTTTTCTTAAGAAAAAATAAATACCAGGTAGTAACCCTATGTGTATAACAATGAAAACCAAGTCAGAATCTACAATAAAGGAAGGTTAAATTTCTTAAAAGATTACACATGGTCTCTTACCACAAGCAATTTCACAAACTCATGTGACTGTGATGCAGCACATCCTATTTGAGAAATGTTTACAATTTACCTCCTTTGCAGACGTCTGCATCTAGAAGATGACTTCACTACACAATTCCACTTGAAAACCATTCTATTATTTCACTGATCCTTGGACACCTTGTTAGACTTTATACTGCGGAAAAAGTTTAATAAACTAAGAAAGCATTTAACAGGTTTAGAAAAGTCTATCAGTAAGTGTTTCAAGGTGGCAGCCAGCAATGAAGGCCTTTGTGGATTCCAGATGGTGCTAAAGCTCCCCCCTTCACACATTTGCCTGGAGCTCTGCCATATCAAGAAACAAAATAATCTCACTAAACCTCTTCTGGCTGAGTTATAAGATGTTTCTCAGAACTTTGTGAGGAAGTTACCTTTTCATTCATATTATTCTTCAAACTGCCTGCCACAAAGACCATGGTAAATAATAGCCTATGTAGACCCTAGTATTCTGGTTCTCATTAAAAACTGGCAGTGTCCCAAAAAGTTACATTTTCCTCAAAAATGCACAAATACCTTCCCTTCTTATTGCCTTCATTGCGTGTCACTTTGCTTAACACCTGGCTAATGCTATCCTTTTGCAAAACTGTTGCTCTAATTGTGAAGTACTCAGCTTTTTCTTTTTTCTTTTATTTCGTCTTTCTTTTTCAACAAAGAAATGGTTGGCTGAAATTCCTTTAACTTTAAACTCTGCCTCTTCACCTTGTGGTTTATCAGAAATTAAAAGCAGTGCAAAAGTAGCACACATGCATAACAGTGTGGGAATATTCCCATTGTAGTGCAGAGCATAGATCAATTCCACCACCTCAGACAGACTTGAGTGGCAAATCAAGACGCAGTTAGTACACCAGATAAGACTGAATAGTTCGTTCCCACTAAGTAGTCATCCCTCTGATCTCAAGGCTCTTTTCAGAACCAGAATTTACGCATGTGATATTACTGTAGTTCAGATCCCTGTTTTTCAAACATTATTATGCTCCCTCACCCTTTTAAATAAGGTCACACAGTAGTTAAAAAACCTCAGTGGAGCAGTTAACAAAAGCCAAAACTCCTCGTGACCCGAGAGCCAGACTCGTAAGTCTACAAAAGCATGAAAGCTTCACAACAGTCATTTTCCATGTGTCTAGGACTTAATAGCTGACCAGCAAACCAGTTTAGGAACCACAACTAGACTCATACAACTATTGCACTTAGCCTACAGAAAAACAAAATTTTATTAAGGGAATCTTTGTGCCACTCTAGGCACACATACCAGGAACACATTTATCTAAAGCACATCAAATGCAAGCTGATAAGATCACACCCTATTTCTGTCCACCAGGTTAATTTTAGGATGGCAACCAGATCGTAAGACTCATGTGGAAAGTGAACAACTGGGGAAAAAAAGTGAACCTGCAGTTTTACTATGCTCTTTTATCCATTAAAAACCAGAAAGACACAGTAAATTAAAGAGGGTTGATGATTTCTTCTCACTTGATGAATTCTCTGATCAAAAGTCTGACAAGATGAGAATAGGACATATTATAACTGTGTAGATTTTCTAGTTGAAGTCTGTAGGAGCAAACTCACTTGAGAATTCTCAATTTGTGTGTGGGAAAGGCTGGGATCTGCCACCAAACAATATATGTTGTATTGTTAGGTAAGTGCAAACTGGGGGAAAATAATTATAAGTAATGACTGAAATCTTAGGCAAATGACTGAAAAAGATGTGCTGATACAATAGCCTAAAAGTAAATCCATTTATTCTCCTCTGTACTCTCAACAATCATGGGCAGAGCTGCACACACAAGTCCACCTACATGCAACACTAACAGGGCAAGCAACAGACCCATGCTGGTATCAGACAGATTTGTAATCTTAACACTTTCTTTTTTAGTAAATTTGGCCCTGATGATGTACTTCTACAAAAAAACAAAACAAAACAAAAGAAGTACTCCAGAATTAGCCTGTAACATCACTAGAATAGTAACAAAATATTCCTGGGTTGTTGCTTGTGTTACAGAAACACTGAGGACATGCAAAGTAGGAGTGGGTCCTATGCTTAAAGTGCTCATAAACCCAGGATAAAGCCAAGGGAAAAGTAATTAACATAAAAGCAAAGCAGCAGACAAGATGTCTTGTTTATTTTTGATTGAAAGTCAATGTCAGGAAGGGATAATTTTACAGGAGGGTGGAGGGGAAGGTGACATTGCAAAGGGAGAACTTAGCAGCAGCAGTGAAAGGATGAGGAAGGAGACAGTAGCAGGCTGTTGAAGAACATAGTTGGAAGGTTTGTTGTCAATGGACATAAGACAGACAAGTCAAATCAAACATTCAGATCATCCTGAGTTCAAGTGGCAGAAAGTGGACCAACCGGGGTCAACCACTTCCTAGGACTGGGGAGGTTCCTGCTGCCCAAAACATGTGTGTGTGTACACACACACACATACGTATGAGAGAGTGTGCATGAGAGAGCGCGAGTCCAGCTCTTCCTCCCCCAGCTCGTGTCTTAATGATGATGTCTAGGCGTTTCCATGGCACTTCCCTAGAATGTAGTTCTGCAGTCCATCATGCTAAATTACAGAATGGAGACAGGCAGATGACTGGATTAAAAAGATGTCAGGGAAGTTCAAGGTTGACAACACAGACAGAATTGGTCTGGAGCTTTCATAATTCAAAGGATACGAGCTATGAAACTGCAGCCATGGGAACCTGTAATTCTGCAGAGCCAGTAAGACCACCATTCAGCTGTTCCTCTAGAGTTGCATCTTAACAGCTTCAAGACTAACACAGGTTTGTAAAAAAAAACAAAACACTTGACCTGCTGTTCAAATCTTTTGCTGCAGTTCTTAGAGCAGCCCCTTATATCTCCCACATAAACTAAAGATACTTCACCTAGCAATTCAAGACGTAAAATTCAACTTTTAAGTCCCCCCCCGGTTACTTACAATTCTCTTCCTTCCCCAACCAGTTTTGATGCAACATGCAACTTTCATTTACTTCAGCTGCCAGGACTCACAAGTCTACTAAATCAAGATCACGCACACAAAGTAAAATAGCCCTTGCCTTAGAATAGCTTTAACTCTCTGCAATATAGGGAGTTCCCTGCAAAAGCAGCAGCAGCATCTCACCTGTAATCCTTATGTTTTTCAAGAGAGGAACACTCTTGAGTACTATGCAAATATTTCGTACCTCTTCTAATGCTCATTGCTACCTAAAACTGTCTGAGGCTCCCCGCCATAAAGTGTGCATAGCTCATAGCCTGACATATTTAAAAAACACCCTATGCACGGTTCACACAGCCCTATGATCTGTGCACCACTGACATACAGCTAAAACTAAGGTCTCCTGGAGTTGCAAGTCAACTCAGGACAACCTAAATACCATTCTGGTTGCATGTGCATATTAACTAATGAAGCAGTGTTATACAGTAAGTAGAAAGCAAATTCATTGTGTCTATTTCCATTTACAAGGCAGTTAAGAGCCCTTTAAAAACCTTTAAAAACCATACACATGTTGGGGGCAAAACTGTCCAATTTATATCACTACTTCAACCCCCAAACTGCATTTACATATATAGGGCCTGCACAAATGCCCCTCTCACTTCCAAGAAGAAAGGTTAGGGGAAAAGTTTTTAAAGCTAGCACAGCAACAAAGCATTAACTCCCCCACATCTGAAGAGCAGACAACTCAAGTCTGTCCTAGAATAGTGCCAGGAACATGCCTTTTGTAGCCTATCAAATTTCAGTTAGCTGTGGTCAATGTGCTAAACTTCACAATACCACAACTTGCATATGTTCAGCACAACTAGCTGTTAAATCTCCAAATATGCCAATCACAAAGATCCTTACAGGTCTGGATGGCAGAAAAGCAAAGCAGCAGAACAAAGCCATTCAGGCTTGCAGTTCAGAAGAGACTAGGGTAAGGATGAACTGCAAGGCAGATGCCCCCTTTAGGGTGTCCCTACACAGTCCAGTCCTTCCACCCTATCCAGATCAAGGGACCTTTAGAAGCACACTATTTCCACCCCTCTCCACAGCCTATGCACCTGGGTTTCCTTCCCCACCATGAATGAAAAGAAAGGATGGGGAACACTGTATGTTCAGGTTTTGCCCTAGCATGCAGTTCTGTCCATGGCTCATGCCTGAAACACAGAAGTGCTCTTAGATTCTAGTTAAAGGGAGCTGTTTATGAATTTTAAGCCTCAGCTCTGTCAGCAGATGGTGTTTGTAATGCTCCCTACTTCACAACCCTTGCTCTTGATGAAGATGTCTAAGGGATATTAGTACACCTCCACTTTACAGTTGCAATAGCTTTAAATCCACATTAGATCATTGATCTCCAATACCTGCTTCCTTTTCTACAGTTACAATGATTTTCTGCACCCCATCTACACCTTAAGTCATCTGCAGGAACACTGGGCCATTTAACACTATTGGGACTAGAAAGACAACCTAAAATTGCCCAGCCACTGACTCTCAGATAGTCCCTGACATAACTGTCCCCTCTAGCTGGCCCACACACTGGACAGCAGCCCTCTGCCAATTACTAGTCATTTTCTTAGTCAAAACATAGAGGTCTCTGGACCTTTGTTGCTGCCTGAATGCTGGTCTGGAAGGAAATGCAGAGCAATAGATTTTTGTCATTCCCTTCTCAGTTTATTTTTTAATTGGAAATTATGCAAGCAGTTGCTACAGTAGAAGTTAAGGATGCAAAGGCAACCAAAACTTCGGACCTTAGATTGTACAACTTACCTTTGCCCCTTGCAGATGTGTATCTCTACATTACAAGAAACAGAACACTTACTAGTAACAAGGAACACCCCATGCTCCATACCCAAGACTTGAGTCACGGCAGAAAGGAATTATTCTCCCAGCTTTTCCAACAAATCTCTTACGTATAATACTGCCATGTGAGAGAGCTGAGGCTACACGGGGACCTCTGAGTTAGGGATTTTCCAGTTTTAGGGCTATAGCATTTTTAACTTTGCTTCTAGTAGTTAAATACAATAAAGTAATGCTGCATTACAGCCATGCCCAAGAAAGAAAGATCAGAGGCTGGAGCCTGCCTAAGAATCCATTGAAAAAACTATCTGGGGTTTTTAGTTTTCAGATAGAAACTCATAAAAAATGGACAGAAGATCCCTGAAGTTCACATGTCATTAAAGGAAAGGTAAGGAAAATGACCACTCATGAGTACAGTTAAGTTCCAGTCAAGAATGGAACATTCAGAGTAGTTAAAATGGGTGCAGCTAATTTGTTACTGGATTAAATCAATATAAATCTTTGAAAAGCACTACTGTCAAGAGGTTCTAACAACTGTAGCCCCTTATTCAATAAATAAATGAAAAATTATGCAACACTACCTAGAATATAAAAGATACATATAGGCAGGGGGATAATTACAGCAAGCATTGTCAGAAGGTGATCAAATAGTCAGTACAATGGTGCTTAAAAAAAACCCCAACAACCACCTCCTCAGACTTAATAACCCAGAGCAGTTACTCTTCTGTGACCAGGTATTTATCTATACCAGCAGGGGGTGACAAAATGTAATAAAACTCTGTAAGTGAAGGTGGAATCCAGCTGTTTAGTACTCAAGCAAATGGATTAAGAGCCACATTAACACTTTCCTGCAACAGAAAAGTTGTGAACTTAATCCTGACACTTTTATGTGCATTTCTGTCCACAAATAATTTCTCAACCTCCTTTAAAACTGGTCACTAAAACCAGATGATCTCCTCCAACTACTTGAAGAGATTAGCTTAATCAGAGATAACAGACATTTGTTTCTCAAGTCTAAATCCAATTATTAAACTATTTTCTAGTACCAAACCCAAAGCACTTCCCACAAGAAAACAAATTCCTACAACTCTCAATCAACCAAAGAGCTGCGGTGGTAATACAGTAAAGTCTGTGGTTGCCAACACCAACAAATCAGCACTCCTAGCAGAAACTGGATGCTGTGAGCAAGTGCTGCCCTCTCCTGGTAATTCATTTGCTCGAGTCATTATCCCCTCCCCAAATCTTCCGTGCTTGTACACCGCTACAGTGAAGGCTACAGGATTTA
This sequence comes from Phaethon lepturus, assembly GCF_000687285.1. NCBI lineage: Eukaryota > Metazoa > Chordata > Aves > Phaethontiformes > Phaethontidae > Phaethon > Phaethon lepturus. Next base: position 33,631 of record NW_010524306.1, on the reverse strand, counting down.
CTTCTATTGGTTGCTAGATCCAGTCAGAGGCCTGGGCTGCAGAGATCATGCACCAGTGGAGTTCGCAGTCTTGAGGGATATGGGGCAGGTGAAGACTAAATCTAGGACCCTGAGTTTTAGGAAAGCAAAATTCCAGCTCTTCAAGGAATTAGTCAATAGGACCCCCTGGGAAACTGCCCTCAGGGACAAGGGAGCAGAACAGAGCTGGCAGATCTTTAAAGATCCTTTCCACAGAGCACAAGAGCTTTCGATCCCCAGGTGTAAGAAATCAGGAAAGGAAGGCAAGAGACCAGCATGGCTGAGTGGAGACCTGCTGGTCAATCTGAAAGGCAAGAAGGAAATGCACAGACAGTGGAAGCAGGGACAGGCAGCCCATGAAGAGTACAGGGATGCTGTCTGGCTGTGTAGGGATGGGGTCAGGAAATCCAAGGTGCAGTGAGAGCTGAACTTGGCAAGGGATGCAAAGAATAATAAGAAGGGCCTCTACAGGTACATCAGCCAGAAAAGGAAGGTCAAAGAAAGCGTACCCCCCTTGACGAGCAAGACTTGCAAATTGGTAACAACGGACAAGAAGAGGGCTGAGGTACTCCACGACTTCTTTGCCTCAGTCTTCACTGGGCAGACTCTCTTCCCACACCTCTCAAGTGGATGGACTGCAAGGTGGGGACTGGAGGAGCAAAGTCCCTCCCACTGTAAGAGAAGATCAGGTTCGAGACCACCTGAGGAAACTGAACATGCCCAAGTCTATGGGACCTGACAAGATGCATCCCAGAGTCCTGAGTGAATTGGCTGATGTAGTTGCCAAGCCACGCTCCATGATATTTGAAAAGTCCTGGCAGTCAGGTGAAGTCCTTGGAGACTGGAAAAAGGGAAGCATTGCACCCATTTTTTAAAAGGGTAGAAAGGAGGACCCTGGGAACTACTGACCTGTCAGCCTCACCTCTGTGCCTGGGAAGATCATGGAGCAGATCCTCCTAGAAGCTATGCTAAGGCACATGGAGGACAGGGAGGCAATTTGAGACAGCCAGCATGGCTTCACCAAGGGCAAGCCCTGCCTGATCAGTCTTGTGGCCTTCTATGATGGTGTGCCTACATCAGTGGACAAGGGAAGAGCTACTGATGTCATCTATCTGGACTTCTGTAAGGTCTTTAACAGAGTCCCCCACAACATCCTTCTCTCTGCATTGGAGAGAGATGGATTTGATGGGTGGACTGTTTGGTGGATGAGGAATTGGTCGGATGGTCTCATCCAGAGGGTAGTGGTCAATGGCTCAATGTCCAGCTGGAGATCGGTGACAAGTGGTGTCCCTCAGGGGTCTGTATTGGGACCAGTACTCTTTAATATATTCACCAGTGACATAGACAGTGGGATCAAGTGCACCCTCAACAAGTTTGCAGATGACACCAAGCTGAGTGGTGCAAGTTGATCTGCCTGAGGGACAGGATGCCATCCAGAGGAACCCGGACAAGCTCGAGGAATGGGCCCATGTGAACCTCATGAGGTTCAACAAGGCCAAGTGCAGGGTCCTGCACCTGGGTCAGGGCAACCCCCAGTATCAATCCAGGCTGAGGGACTAAGGGATTGAGAGCAGCCCTGCTGAGGGGCTTAGACTAGGTCTAAGAATTGCAAGACTCCCCTAAAAGCTATTGGTTTTGTTTCTGGTTATGACTTGAAGTCATGTATAACAAGCACATGGCTATGTCACATCCCCGGACCTGAAATGATGGGTGTTGAGCTTCTCAGCAGTCCACAAATTTTTCTTCCCCAAACCAGCAGTTGTATTACCTTAAATATGATAGCAATGGGAATATCTTCTGAGAGAGTGTTATGCCTCAGGTAAAATCTTCCTTGTTTCACAATCATATTCGTTCTGCTCTTCTTCTCATGAGTGGAACTGAAATTAAAAAAATATATTCTGTCCAACAGAAAGTTTGCACTGACAGTCCTAGAATCTTCGGTATAAGACTTATCAAGCTTGAGCCATCTTTCAGCTGAATTAATCCCACCTTCTCCTCTTTTAAAAATTACATTAAAACAGCCAGACATTACCCTGTAACTCCAAGGTAATAGGGTATTATCACCTGTGAGGCTGAAGGTCTATATCCAACTTACATAGAAGCCTGTATTTTTCAAAATCATATTTGCATGCTTTTATAATCAACTTGGATGTAACCAGCAAGGTCAAACTGTGCACAGGTATTGTGGCAACAACAGTAACGAGATAACAGTACTTTCTGTTGTATGTTTAACCTCATCTAGGCTTACTGTGGAACAGAAAGGAGAGATGTGAGACCTCTGGAGAAGAAAAAACAGCCCCCACACTGAACAGTGACAAGCACTGTATTATACCAGCACACAGCTTAAGAACAAAACCAAAAGGCAAACAAAATATAAGTAAAACTCAGTTGGGAGGGAAAGGCCAAATTTAGACTACCTTGTGATTTTCAATAATTTCTGTAGTATAACAATATTTGTTTCCTTCTCAACTGCCTTTAAAAGCTTTTACACCCATTTGATTTAGAGAGTCAGACAAAAGGTTACATCCAATTTCCACTGCAGTAACTTCATGTTACTGGCTGCAAAATGAGACCAAACACCATTAGTTAGGAAGTGCACTTTGTTATGTTAAAAATTAGAACTTGTTTTTCCTTCAGGATTCATCCCAGACTAGCATTTGAGCAACTCCCACTGATTTTTGGGGGAATACTGTACTAACTGATTTTGGGACAAAATGACAGTAGCAAGAGAGGCACTGAATGTCTACAGCTTTTTCCTGTTAAACTATACTAGAAAGAAAACTACACAACTATTTCAACTACAACAATGAACTTTTAAAGCTTTGGTTTTATCTCCTTTATGTAATTGCAGGCATTTATCATACCTGGTAACAGAAGCGCCAACTGTGCCTTTTCTATCAGCTTCCACAATGATTCTGTTTTTGGATAACTGCTCTTGAATAAGAATGACTTTCTCTACACCTTTAACAATGAAATAACCACCTATTCAATAGAAAAGAAAGATTTTGCATGTCAGTACCCTTGCGCCTTACTTGCCTCGTTCAATATGCCTTTGAATAAAAATTACTAGAAAATAAACAGTAAGTACACAAAGGACAAAGGAGAAGTGTAAACTCCCTCAAAAGAGTAAAGAACAAACTCTGTGTGGAACCTATGATAACTAGGAAACCGTTCCACTAGACTAAATAGAACTTTTGCTAGGCTCACATATAGTATTTGGTATCTAAGATTTTATTTGGGAAGTACTTCAACAGAAAGAACTCACAGGCAGAGCAAAAACTGTAAAGCTGTAAAAAAACCCCTAAACCTGTAAGGTAATCATACTTACTAAAAGATGCTACAGAATCGTTAGATCTACAAATTAGGTAAAAATATTGCCTGCCAGAAAAGTATATCATACAAACATCAAAAACAAACTGGCCATTTCAGATGTTTGGTATCAAATAAACAGAGTAAGTCTTCTGTAACTACCGACTTGCTCTCTCCAGCACTCCAGGAAGAAATTTACTTTGTATTACTTTTAAAAATGTATGTTAATGCTGTTGTTGTATCTAAGAAAAATATAAGGAATCTGTACATGATCCATGTTAGATTCCTCTCCCAAATTGTAGCTATCTATTAACGGTCCTCCAGCACAGCGCATGACATCACTGTATCTTGCCATCACAACAAAGCACAGCGTATGTGCAGTACATACTTCAAAGTAGCAGATAAAAAGCAATGAAGTTGCTTGTTATAACCCTTCACCTCTTCCCTACATTTCAAATATTATCATATAATACTTTATTCTTGTTTTACAGAACACAGCAAATGAGAGTTCCTGCTATGGAGGACACCATTATACCCCACTCTCTCTTGATCCACTTCATTTCCATGAACCAACTCCATCTCTATTCCCATATAACACATCACTGTACAATACTATATACACTTCTCAATTTTTTCAAAATTTTGGCGTATCATTTTTGTGGTTGAAAACCCTGTCTGCAAATACAAACATTCCATGCTGTCAACCATTTCTTATTATTTCCAAAAGCCCGTGAATTTCTGTTGGTTACAGGCATATGCTTGAGATGTTCCCATGACTTCACAGTGACAGGAAACATAACAATAGGGTATTTATTTGCTGAAAAAGGTTTAAAACTAAAAGTGCAGATGGGAAAAAAGAATGTGAGTGCAAACGTACCTGGATCTAAAGGACATTCATTAAGTTTGGCAAATTCTGCTGGAGTTTTCCCAGTAAGAACACAATTGGAGCTACGCAGCATTATAGGCATTCTGCAAGAAAACCAGTTAAATTTTTACTTTAGATTCAGATAGAAAAATACGAATAGTCAAATTCAGAACAAAAAATATGCTAAACAAACTGGAGAGAGCATGTTTAAGGTAATTGGAACACATGCAAGCTATAAACAACAGGTTTTTCCTTTAATCCCACCTTATTTCACTGAACATGTAGTTTGAAAAGGGAGTCTTGAAATTACACATCTACTGGCAGAATCTGCAGGCTTCCTATTTAATTTTTATGCAGCTACTACTACTGGCACCCATGGCAAGCATAGTCACCAAGGCCAATGATTACTACTGCAAATACTCCTGGTCCCCAAAAACAGTTCAGTCTGCACTGAAGAACATGCCCTTGCAGATCTTACCATTTTTAATTAGAACATGCTAGATCACATTGGATTTCCCACACTGCCATCACACCTTCTGGCTGCAGACAGATCGTGCCCCCAAAATATAACCTAGGCATGAAGTTTTCCCAGTAATAGCTCTGATTTCCCTGGTGTCTTAGCACAGAAGTCTGCAGCGAGCATTTTGTGAAGCAACACAAAGTGGTGGAAAAGTAGTCCAAGAAATTAAAAACAAATTCTGTGCTTAGAGAAGAATAAAAAAAGAGAAACTAAACATGCACAAATGGGATATAAGGCAAAACTTCTTCACCATGAGGATAGTAAAGCAGTGGAACAAGCTGCACAGAGAGGTTGGGCAGTCTCCACCCATGGAGGTCTTCAAGACCTGACAGGATAAAGCACTGAGCAACCCATCCCAATCACAGAGCTGACCCCATTTTGAGCAGGAGGTTGGACTAGAGACCTCCTGAGGTCTCCCTCAGGACCTCCTCTTCCAACCTGAATTATTCTATGATCCTGTGATGAAGTCAAGGAATGTTCAAAGTTTCTTTGATTTGGTGTGCTTACATTGCAGTCTTAGGAGGAATTTGGCTTATTCAACAACTAACTAGCAGTGACTTTGCATTTATTAAAGAGTATTTTTATAGTCAGCTTCCTAACATACCTTTCCACTCTCAGATTTTTCATTAAAACTTCTGAAAGACAGCATATTTTACTTCCAATGAAAAAGATGCATTTTGCATCTTTTTGCATGTCTTCTACAAAAAAGTGGACTGCTGATCCAACTTGAAGAATTTCACTCCCCAGTGGACATCTGTTTTAAGACCTATGTTCCAGGTAAGTTTTTAAGATAAAGCTGAAATATTGACTCACTTCATCATACTTGCTAAGACATATTTTGACAAAATTTATCCATGAGTTATGGATACTATGGATACTACTATGCAACCATTTGCAACCTCAGAGATATTTAATCCAAAATTACTCCAACAAAAATTAAGATTAGGCAGCTCTTGCTAACGAAGTTTTATTTCTTTTATTCAAATTTTATAAATTATTTTAATTTCCTGGCCATTTTTATATCCTTATATCTTAAAAGAAAGCTGATGAACTCAAAATTCTGTATTTTTGAAGAGGATAAAAAGCTATCTTGTCACCACAGTGCTCTATAAACATAACATACTTGCTTCAGTCATTTCACTAAGAAAGTGTTTCCTAGAGATCAGAAGCTTCATATAACAATCATAATCTTGATACGCGATAAGCCTAATGCACTGGATATTTTTATCAGAAACAGCAACTAGTTGCTATAAGGAAACTCAAAATGGGGTACGTAAATGCCACCCCTGAAAACTCCAGTGAAATAGATGTCACCAAGTATCTATCCTTTACTTCACTTGTGAACAATAAAATATTTTGCAGCTAACATAAGACACTATAGTAAATCATTTTCCTTTTGAGGACAGAATGTAATTTTTAAAATATCTCAAGTTATCAGGAAGAATGGGAAGAAAATTTTTTTAAAAAGGGAAAATAAAGTTATTGAATTTCTGTGTGTATAGATGCACAAAATGGGTACCCTAATTTGGAATGCTATTAAGCACTCAAAAGAAATTTTCCTGTTTAAAGACACAAAGATATTGCCCTGGGATTTTTTTTTGTTTCTAAATCACATAGGTTATCAGCAACTCTGCCAAACAACAGATATAAGAAAGGAAAAAACATACAGCTTTCCTGTCCCAGTCTGAACCGCATGTCTAACAAGAGCATCGTATATACTCACCTGGCAAAAGGAAACCAGCGTAATACTAGGGATAGATGAGGAAAATTATTTCCCGTGGAAACAGTAACTGGATAGTAACAGTTTTTAACAGCAAAAAGACTTCTTGCATGCATGTTCTTAAAACCAGTTGGATGACATAACTTTACTTTTTAATGGAGAATATTTTTTTTTTGTCATAACCTCATTTTATAGGAGAAAGAGAAGAATTTACAGGAAGAGGTCTTAATCTATAATGCAACATACTACTGCTGTGCAGTGATTTAGTCTTTTTGAGTATATTATGCATACTTTATAGGTCTTCTTCACCCCATTTTTTTTTTAAGAGAGAGATGTAGTCAAATGTCTACACTAGTTTTTCTTGTGCTTCTTTTAGTTATAACTTATCCTTTAAAGTACTGTTTTGTGTATACAAATTGATAGCATATTTTGGTGAAAATGCACATTTACTTGAACTTTTTTCTTGGCCTATAGCATACACCATGAAATAAGTCAGAGGACTCAAATTTAAATGGTCTTTTAAAAACTTTCCTTCTCTTAAGAAATGACTTTGAACAATAAACTGTTACTACAACTATAGAAGCTTGGTTTTGTAAATGCATTGCTGTGTATCGTGCTGTTGACAGAGTTAAAGTATTTTTTTTTATATGAAAGCTTAAAATTTCACTACGAGAAGTGTAGTTCCTTAAGTATCTATCTTCTCTTTCCTGCCAGTATTCCACCTTTAGTAAGATGCATAGACACACAGTAAGCATTGACCTTTAAAGCCAGCAGGGTTCGTCTTTAAGAAACCTTGTCTACAGAAAACATCTCTATTGCCTTTAAACGGAATTTAGCTTTCAATAAATACTAGAACTGTGAGGTATTTTGCCTTTTTGGCATGGCTAAGAGCTTGTTTTTGTCCCTAATGCACACTATTTTTTGCTTTAAGAAATTAGACGTTCTTCACAATACTAATAACCTCAAGTCATTTGACAGCCTTTAGAAGAACAAAACCAGTAAAAAACCCTCAACATTTCTCCACAAAGTTCAGCCTCGGCTCTAAGTCAAACCAGTTTTAAAGAAGAGCTTAACCTCATACAGAAGAACTAATGCTTGCTTTATTGATTTTACCATCTACCTTCCACAGATGTATGAACATATTATGTATGAAAGACTGAGTAATTCGGCTACAAAGCAAACATTATTATTTTCATTTTGCAATTAATGCAAATTAATACTCCAGTATTCTTTCACATATTTCCCTCTCTGGTTTTGTAACAATACAAACATAGACAACATCCATCCTTATATCCATCCTACTTTGGAAGGAGAGAGATTTCCAGAAGCTTTTACTAAACAAAATCTTATAACAGAACCTAACAATCACATCCTGTACAGCTGTTCATCAAGATTTGCCTGCTCCCTGTTTCTTTTAACAAGGAAGCAAGGTTAGCCTACATTCATTTTGCAGTAAAACTCTTCCCAACACAGCAGCAAATGGAAACTAATACCAGAAGTTCGACATATGGTATCTTACCTGCCAATGGGTAATGCATTGCGTATGATCCTCTGGCTACCTCGTGTATATTCAATGTCTACTGTAATCGGGGCAGAATAAGTCATGTCTCTCAGGCGGCACTAAAAGGAGAACAGTCATGTGGTTAGATGTTGGCTTACACGCTGCAGAGTCTCTTGAAACATCCCATGTTTGCCCTGCCTCCTGTAAGTCCTCACAAAGAAATCAAGCGAAGTGAAGCTTGACAAAGCTCTTCATGCTACCTGGACTATGTTTGTCAGAGTCTCCTGTTTAAAATGAAACAAAACAAAAAAATCCCGAAATACAGTTATTGTGATGTTTCAAAAGAAGCCAGTGGATTTGTGTATCTTCAGAGGACAGCATTGCAGAGCATAACTTCTAAACTGTTTAATTAAACAAACAGGCCTAATCAGCAGAGCTTACACAAAGACCATACTATGCCACAGGCTCTGAGAGCAGCGCTCAGCTCAGGGATATTTCTACATGAAGACTCTGAACAGCTGAAGAGTTGTGCTGTCATATGAAGCTTGATAGAAGTGAAACACATGAGAGTAAGAGAGACACCTTATTAACAGAATGAGCACATCTCACTGTATGGTACCATTTCTCAAGATGACTTACAGAAGGCTCACTACAGTTACCGCTTCCTGTAAAGATTCTCAGAATTTGTCTGCAAATTCCTCACATAGCAAGAGAAGCAAGATATACATATCTAGGACATTATACAGCTCAAGGCTCAATCATTTCTAATCCAATCTTTCCGGTCTGCTCTTCCCAGCCTCAGTCTATGACTCTGTTGGTAGCCCTTAAGGTATTGCGTATCTTCATGCAAGACAAGGTTTACTGCATTTGCTGAATATTCACAGCAGGTCATTTGTGACCTCACTGAGCATTCTATACCTTTGAGCTCCAGGATTACAGGTTTATCAGTATTCAGATTTGTACATTTATGGTCTTTCAGTGTATTGATTATGCATTAATAAAAAGCAATTAAGATTTTGCTGTGCACTGAAGATGCAACTGTATGGAAAAATCTGCCTCAAGAATTTTTGCAAACTGGATGCTCCTTCTCTCCACCTTAAAAAGTAAACCACTTCTCTAATAATAAAATACTGATGTGCACCAGCAGATTGCAAGCTGTGACTTGTAGGAAACTAGGTCCCATTGTGCTCCCAGCACCACTTCATCAAATTTAAAAGTAACTGAGAGTATTTCCATTTTCTAATTACTTTAAATTCATCTGTATGAATAGTTCATGAAACCCCCATAAGAACTGCGTGAGAAGCAGAGTTAGACAGCTTCATTAGCACTACTTGAGGGGAAAAAAAGGCTTTGGGATTCTTCGTGTGTGCTTTGTCCACACAAGACACAGATATAAAGTAAGAATTACACAGTGTAATATTCCATCACTTGCATTTTTGTATCACCTTCCTTGAGGTAACTTCTCCTTACACTGGACACCTAGAGGTAAAAGGCAGGAATGACTTGATCTTCAAGGAAACCAAGAACATAAAAACTCCCAAATTAGCTTGAAAATAGGTAAAATACTCAGACCCTTATGAAAATCTGATCATTTTAGGTGTCTTTGGGAAGGAATTTTATAAGCCTTTAACAGAGAACTGTAATGACATACTCATAAGAATCCAAGCTTTTTGTTTTGTTTTTCTTTTAAATTGCACCCCTGGTTTGACCTGATCTGCATCCTATTTAAGAAAATAACTACAGCCTTCAAATGTCTATAACACATTGGAAAAAAAAGAGAAATGATGCACTAGCATTAAGCATCAATGAAGATATATCTGAGATGCAAGAATAGGTTATTCTAAATTCAAGGTCAATATGCTTGTGAAGCATTTATCTTGCCCTCTTCTGCATGTACAGTCACTCCAGTTATAAAGTAAGCAAGCATTTTAACACCTGGATTCTTGGATATGAGTTGTTGGTCACAACCAATTTTTTGCATGAAATTTCATTCATACATAAAAAATCTTTCCCATTGCATTTTGTGCATGTTCAATTGTACTGATCTAACGTTAGATACATATTTGTGAGGTGCATGAGCTGTCCTGAATTGCATCTAGTTACACTGTTGATGGCTGAGTTATCTGCCTTACTTAAAATCTTTCCATCAAACTAAATGAGGTTTGACTCGGGTCACTGGAGACAGAAGCGTGGCTGTGGCTATGCACCAGAGGCAGCCACTAGATGTTTTGTTGTTTGTTTGTTTTTGTTTTTTACAGAATTTCTCCAAAGCATAGAATGTATTTCATATAGAGTCTGAAATGTGTCACATACACTACATGAAAAAAAAAATAATCCAACTTCAAGTATCAAGTGTATATAGCAAGTAAAAAAGCATCCGATATGTGAACTGATTTATTAGGTTGACAACAGGCTGTATCTAAGCAAATGAGTGCAAGTTCCAAGCTCAGTTCCTGTTCCAAGGACAAAAAGAGGCTGTCAGTTCTTCTGTTGCAGTGACATAAGTCTCAAAGCACAGCAGCAGGAGAGGAATACTTTGTTCCTGAGCAACCTCTGAAGGGAACTGAATGGCTTTTAGATACCTGGAAGGAACCCTAAAAGGTCAAAACCTTAGCTTAACTTATAGCTTGCTTACATGTACAGAAACTATCTTATATGCTACCAAAAGATTCTCTGATTTCTGTCACAGCAGCATTTTTCTCCAACATGCATCTTTATTCCAGAAGTACACAACCCATTTCTTAACCTATATGCTACAGCCATGCAAAGAAGTTGAATATACTCCCAAAAAGGCTAACATTCTTCCGCAGTTTCTTATAATTTTATCAATTTCCATCTGTTTCTGCTCAAAGTTTCCATGTTTGCACTCTGACTTAGACTTAAGAACGATGAGCAAAAAATCAGAGATATGTTCCAAAGATGACTGGGAGGTAAAGGGAGACTGAAGTGACCTATGGTGCAGACAGTAGCAGGGCTAATATTAAAAAGAAGTTGATAAAAACATCAAAGAGCACTACATTGTAGTGTGAGGACTTCAGCTCTGTCATAAGGAGACACACAAGATTAAGCAGGAGAAGTGCTTGTCACAACTTCATGGAAACCCGTTCAAATGCAGCTACCATGAAACACTGAATACAGCTATCCGCACAAGCCAGGAAAAAATAAAAAATTAAAAAACAAAATTAAAAAAAATTTATTACACGATGTTTAAATCTCTAAGGCTTCTTTCTACAGTGATGGTGGCATGCACTATATCACCTAATGTAGCATGCACGTACTCAGAATAAAGTTATACGCCACTACTATCCAAGACATTCCCAAGATCAAGCAAACAAACAAGACAGATGCAAACATTAATACCTCATGAGGTGATACAGGTCGTGTCACATTGAAGCTTTCTTCCACATCTGGAGTTCCCACATAGATATTGAGGTACCTGTAATACAAACAGTTCCAAAATAAGCAATGAGCCAAATATTTGTCAGGCAACCTGAAGGAAGCAGAATTCTACATAGACTGAAACATGAAGTTACTGTGATGAACACAGGTTGATTAATAATGGGTAATGATTCTTCCCAAAGTAACTCATTGTATTTGAGCTGTGTTCTAGTTAGTTAAAATTTAAACTGCACATGCAATAAACCCCTTTGCAAATAGACAAAAAGAAACTCCCATCTGTCATCCAAGATTACTAAATTACAGAAAAATGATGACATAAGGTATTGTTAACAGCTACCAAGTCCGATTCACATGATTATTCTTTCAATCTTCCCATCTTTCAATGCTCCAAATAAGAGATAAGTTATGGAGAATACTCTCCTGATTTATACCTCCACAGGTGCCTATAAACATTTTATAGCAAATAACAAACCCATAAGCTACTACGCATAGTATTACTGATATGAAAATCGTTTCATGCTTACTTCAAGTACCACATTGGGTCAGCATCACTTGTAACTTTTTCATTGGCCTTCATGATTTTCTTTATCTGGAGAGCAAGAAAAATAAAATTAAATAGAATCATGCACCTTCTCTGAGTACTAAGAGCCACTCTCTTCCCACCAAGAAAGCATACCTCTACATTGATGAAATAGTTGAATGAGTCTATGTGCTGCTTCACAAGTCCTTTCACCTGGAAAATATATGCATGTCGCAACTAAAATTAGCTTCAATAATATTTATGGTACAAGACAGAAATTAAGATACAAGCATTTATAAATGCATTTGGATCAGTGCTAAATTCCTTCAGCTGACAAAATTCTGAGAAGTGTCTGGACAATTGGTTTGGTTCTACACTGTACATTTCCAGGTTTACACCAGAGCCGTCATCAATCTTTGAGTCAGAAAAATGATTCAGTAACAGTACAAAGTAAGCACCCAATAGACCTTGAAATTCATATAAACAAACAAGAGCCACTGCAAGTCAAAACATTTTATCAGTTTGCCATTATTTTGAAATAATTTTAACCATTTAGAGCATAATTAACCATGTGTGCTGCTTGAGAAAGAAGTTGTCTGCACCCTAACAAGAGCAGCTGGCATAAAGAAGAATGAAAGGGAGGGCCAATGACACAGGGGAGACAGAACAGAAGTGGAGTGTGACAGACAGAAGTCAATAAGCAAGGAAAGAGTTGCAGGAGGGCAGGACATTCATAAGAAATCTGAGTTTGATTTGTAGGCAGGAAGAAAGATAACATGCCCAGGGGTAATATCACACAGAATAAACAGTACCCCGTTCCCCCAGGTAATGAGTTGGTACAGTACATTTCAAGGATTTAAGTTGAAGGTGTTTAGAGCAATCAGAAGAAGGGGGATTATACTAAGTAAAATGATCTGGGATTAAAAAAAAAAGAAAGATTTTGGCTTTAAGGAATACTAAGAGAAGAACTCATTTTGTTAATGGATTGGAGTTTGCAGAAATAAAGGGTGTAACTATCCTAACTACAGTGCAAGAT
>NW_010524306.1:17996-20712 GCF_000687285.1 Phaethon lepturus | reverse complement strand
AGAGTGCTAGCTGATATTGAGACACATGCTTACACGCTCATAGAGGGCTTTAAACTTTGAAACATCCCATGCCAACTAACATATTACAGGACTTAAAACTTCATACAGAAAACAGGCGCATTTACATAGGCAACAGTTCATTCTGAAATCATTAGAATGGGAAGCTTAGAATGACAAATCCAGCTGCTCAGTGAAGCCTCCATGGGTTAAGACAAAGGAAGAATGACTCCAGAGCAAAATTCTTTAGATAAGAGTTTCCTCAATTTACAAAAACATTGCACATCATATGATATAGGCAAGAAAATACTATGGATTTATTACTGTCTAGAAATCAGGCTGGTAGTTCTTTCCAATTTTTTTGTGAGGCTGTAGCAACAGCTTTATTTAAAGAAAACTCCACTATAGAAACCATAATGCACACCACCAGCTTTGTATAATATCACTGTATCACTGCTGGCATAAATAAACCAACATGCAACAGAAAGGCCAGACCACCGTGAGCAGCCCTAGAGTAAAGGGCTCACTGGCTGGAAATAATGTGGGATGGATACACTTGGCATAAAGCACACAGTAAATTGCACCTCACAATCAGCAGCCCTCCCTTTTTCACAGTCTCAAGAATTCAGACAATATCACTACCTCAAGTTAGTGATGGAAGTGCATGTGGTTGCTAGGAGAGACACAGAAATGGGATTCATTAGGGCCCTGAAGCATCTTCACATCCCTGAACCAAAGTGAAAACATACACAATCCCTTAATGACTTTTGAACTTTGTTTTCCTGCCAGGATCAAATACTGAAGGGTGCAACAAAAGCAGAAGTATGGGTACTGAAAGTGAGAAGTAAAGGAATTAACGAAGTGAGGCTGAAGAGCACCTTGCTGAAGTGAGCAACATTTCCAAAGATGATGACGGGTGCAAAGGTGGCTGCAATTCCCTGAACATACCTGTGCACATCACAGACTTCACTTGCCGTCTTTACGATACAGTTTTCATTACTGCCTTTCTCCTCCCTCACTTCTGTTTGTTAGTCCTGTTATTACACCCAATGCCATTTTATATAGAACTGTGCCTTCAACTAATACCAGATTATATGGGTAGCACTGAAATTAAGACACCAGTAATCTTTGAGTTTAGTCAAGCTCTAACTTCATTAGAGAAGACAGACATATATTCAAGCCTTTGCAGAATCCAGAACTGTGGTTCTAGTTATACAAAGACCATGAATAGGGTCCCTGAGAGCCAGTAAAACAGTAAAATAATCTGGAAACATTACACATGTACATTGCTCATTGAGAACAACCATACAAAAATGCAAACATCTAAATGGATGTCTCCACAAACTAATCTGTAAATTAATCATGAAACCAATCTCTGCAACAGGTTTAGCCATAATTACAGGGAACTAAAAAAAAAAAAAAAAAAATTGCAAAATCCACACAGAAGGTGAGGACAGGTACTCTGGGAAACAGCAAAAGCTAGAAGAGGGGAATGTAAAGTTAGAAAGGAGATTACGTATTCATGCCGTTAAATGAGTGCATAACACTAACCTTTAAAAATGCTGGAAGAAGTCTCCATTTTTCCTGAAAGCAAAAAACAGTTTGAAAGATCTTTTCAGAGAGTGACCAAAAATCTAAAATGCTTGCACTTTTTTGTTTCTTTAACTATTATTTTTAAACATTAATATTATTTAAAATTAGATCCATTAAAAACCAAAAAACAGACTGTCCAAAGCCAACCTCAGTAAGTAAAAACAAAACAGATGAGTAAGAACAAAACTAAGATGACTTGGATCATCTTAGTAATCTGTATGTGCTACACAATATTTACCCAGGATGCAACAGGACATTGTCTTTTCTAAAAGCAACTAATGTGAAAATATGTATTTCTTAGAAAATTCCTTACTACCATATCCTCATTTAAGAACAATTAACTTTTTTTTTCTTCTGTTACCACCGTAAATTATATTCCTAGCAAGTGAAGATTTGCTACAACTTTTACTTTACAAAATACATGCAAGAATCTCAGTCCTGGGAGCAGGACCTGCAGACATGAGTCTCGGTAAAACCTAGCAGTACCCTAACTCCTACAAAGATTTAGCAAAACTACCTAAACAAAGTACTGACAAGTGCAAGTATATCAAGGTTCCTACAAACTTTTCCCCATTCCTATTCTTCAGTGATCACAACAAACACCACCTTACATCACACCCACCTTCTCCCACCATGGCATGGGAAGCCCATGCCAGATTTGGGATGGGAGATGCAGATGGAAGGGCAAAGGTGAGGAGGACCAGAGAGGGCAGAATGAGGCTGCACCACCTGGATCCAGAGAAAGAGAGTACTATAACATTCACAGGGCGTCAGCGCCTCATAATTTTAGTTTGACTTTCAGCGTTTAGAAGTACATGGCAAGGCTGTAGCTGTGGTGTAACGCTGTCCCTCGCGGTGCAGGAGCACGCAGAGACATTCACGACAGAACACAGCACGAGGCTCTCGGGCTCCATTTCTGATGCAACTCTCTCTACGCAAAACGCCCAGTCCGGCCAAAGAGAGCTGGAACGCGGCCTTCACCTCCTGCCTCTCCCCACGCGAGGCAATTAGCAAACTTTAAAGGAACTGCCGCTGAGAGATGAACCCTCTTTGCCGGTGTTTGCAGGATACAGGCCGGGCACACGACAGGGACGGGGACGGCCCCCCACCGGCCGAGCCCCGGCTC